>NC_056474.1:26285488-26588177 GCF_008729295.1 Plectropomus leopardus
GAAAACAGTTACCCAGACGAAAGAGCGACGGATCAGCCTGAGGTCTGCTCTCTGTCCACACCACCGTCACAAAATCTGGCCTACAGTCCACTTTCATGTCTGTGAGGGATACAAGACAAAAACCTCAGAGGTTCTACTCAAACACTTTGAGTTAAAAATGATAAATTGACACTAAAAGTCCTGCATTTTTGACAACATTACCTGCATATACCGACACGGCAGCTGCCAGGCTCAAAAGCAGTGCACCTTGCCAAAAGAAAGCCATCATGACTGAATTTTTGCTGCTGACACCGTGGGTGCTTTTATTACTTGTGGCTGAAGAGACATTAATCAGGAAAATCTCTTTCACCTGCTGTGTGTCTACAGTCTCAGGTGCAGCAGTCATCGGATGAACTACAGCTGGGAGAGCAACTTATTCACACATTAGACCCATTTCCTCTCGATGTGGTGTAGCTTTGACAGCAGTATGTTAACCCTGTAACACCTGGATCTTCATGAATTGTCTATTGCAGCATTAAGATGCCTTAAATTGTTTTAATTTCTTGCAAAAACACAGGAAAAGCATTATGAGCAGCATTGCAAGAAATATCCCCAAAACTGGAAAAAAAAAAGTAAAAAAAAGTAAAAGGTGACCAGGAAATGTGTAGAATGAGGAAAAAATGTCCAGAAAACTAATTGTTTTAATTTTATATTAAACATTTAACATTTCTTGTTAAGTTTCTCATTGACCTGCCATGTTTTTCTAAAAAAAAAAAAAACCAAATAGATAATATGTTTTGTGGAATACATATACATTCAACTGTGAAAAAACGATGCAGCCCTGGACGAACAGGCAAAAATAGTTGGATGGATGAATTTTAAGTTGTTGCCTTAAGCAGTTACATCAGTGTGAAGTTGCTGTTATCAGTCACCTTTTTACCATGCAAACACTTAGGTCTCTGTCTCTCTTGATTTTATTATTATGGCCAGAGAGTAAAAAAAACTTTGCTGTATTCAGCTGCTGACAATAACAGCCAAAATCTCTTTATTAAAAGAAATTACATTGACTGGCAATATCTATACCAAGTTAATGACATGTTTTAAATCTGATACCCACAGGATCGTTGGCAATGCTTCCTCAGTGTGTAATATCAGAATTTATGTCATGATTTGCAGCTAGAGATAAAACTGGAGGCATGCAGCAGAAGAAAAATGGCTGTGACCCAATTCAGGGGCTACATCCTCTAAATCACGTGGCCCGCATAAAAGATGGGTCTAAAGACCTAAAGGCCACATTTTAATTAATGGTAAAATGTATTGTCTAGCCTCACAAATAATTCAGGAGCTTCTTTTAATGTAAAGTCAAATTTTTAGGTTTATTGTGTGTCAGTTGCCTTGAAACTGTCTATAAATGGTAAATTTCTGCAATAAACTGGGAGAAGTTATGAGTTTACAGGCTGTGACCTTTTACCACATGGACACGCTCACATTAAGACATGTGTGACTGGGACTTTAAGGTCTTGACACTTGTATTTTATTATCAGTCCCTGGAGTTGTGATGACTGTGTGAAAATGCAGCTAAGAAAAATGCAATGAGAGTAAAATCTTAGGAGTCTCAGGAGTTTACACCAGGTTTATTGGTACAGAGAGTTCAGGATGGATTCATCTGCAAACACTAACTCAATCATGTAAAGGGGATATCTTGAGGAGGCTGAGGACATCTTCTTCCGGCCCCCTCTGCTTTGCATGATCATCGACTCTATCATCTGGGCTTCCTGTTGAGATAATGTTACTTCACGTCATTTGTTTAGCAGAACTTGCAGTATAAAGACAAAGACCTTTATTGCTCATAGTTACCCATCAGAATTGGCTGCAGTGACAGACACCACTGATGCATTGTGGGTCTCTGAGTCAGCTGGATCCCTTATGATCAGGGGGCCCAACACAGAGTTGTGACTAAAGCTGTGGGTTTCTGACAAGGAAAAAAAAAAAGATCATGACTTAATGGTGGAAAAGGCAGAATCTTAACAAAAAGAAACAACAACAAAAACAACAACAACAAAAAAAAAAAAACGCCCAAGTTGGCAGAAAAGTGATACCAGATTCAATTCCTCTTTTGGAGCGTAACTTGCAGGTTGAATCGCAGCAGCTGCAGACGGAGCTCTGAAAAGGGTCATCGAGCAGTTCCCACCTGAGACAGGAGCGATCATAGATCATAGTTATATCAGTATGGCGTTGACTTTATAGACACAAAAAAAACCCAACAAAAGCAGACCTTGTTGTTAGCAGTTTAATGTAGGAACTATTGTCTTTCTACTGAACTACACCTGCCAGCCATCGAAGGAAGCATGCATCTACAGCTAGCTCAAATAGCACCGCTGAGCTAGATAACATTACAGCTCAGACAGGACAACGCCATTAATGTTTACATTTAAACGAGCGAGCCTCTCGTCTGTGGGTTGATGCACGCTTCCTTCTGTGGTGATTCGGTTGGCGTATAAGCTTGCTAAAAGAAAATAGTTCCTATAAAACTGTTCACAACAAGGCGTGTGGATTATCTTGATAGCTGGGTCATGATTTCTGGCAAGAAATTTTTTTTTTGCCTTTTGAGCAACACAAGCTGCCTTCCATCTAGTTCCAATAATAGTGAGAGAAGGCAGACATCTCGACAGCTGATATCTCCAACGCTCAGCAGCTCACACAAAAACAATTTAGACTGAAAAATAGGGCTACAGGTAAGAGGAAAAATGTATTTTTGATTTTGGGGTGAACTGTCCCTTTAGACATGTCATGTCA
Source organism: Plectropomus leopardus (assembly GCF_008729295.1). Classification (NCBI taxonomy): domain Eukaryota; kingdom Metazoa; phylum Chordata; class Actinopteri; order Perciformes; family Serranidae; genus Plectropomus; species Plectropomus leopardus. The sequence goes on from NC_056474.1 coordinate 26,288,264, forward strand.
AGCTTGACTACGGTCTCTTTTGTGGAAACACTGAGCAAGTAATAGTAGCCAAAGCTGTCAGATACATGTGGTGGAGTTAAATATTTCCTACTAAAGTTTTATATAAGCACTTTGACAATTTAAATTAAGAAATGGTTTAATATTTCAAGAGATACCCTTTTTTAATTTCGTACAGTTGTTTTTTTTTGGTTTTTTTTTATGTTAATCTAAAATAAGCCAACACATCCTTGCTCAAACTGCATTACACCAAGCGCACATGACATCAGTGGTATCGATCTTCTCAAAATCCCAACTTGAAAGCCAATAATCCGATTTTCCAATATGTCTGATTGTTCCCATAATGCAGTATTACCTCCTGTTTTCCTTGACGTAGTGGCAGGCTTTTTTGCTTTCGTCAAGAGCTTCAGGATCCCATGCAACGAGTTTACAATGAATGTACACCTGAGGAGCACAGAAAAATACATTTAAAATGAGTCAGGAACCAAATGCTCAGTATTACAATCACCATTTACTCTCTCACCTCCTCTCCGAGTCCAACCTTGAAGGACTGCAGGTAAAGGATGAGAGCAGACGAGTGGTACCGAGGGAGGAACACAGAGTTTGCCGTCATGCTCTCTAAAAGACACCTGAGAAAATTTAAACTTAGATCAACAATAAGACTTTGGAAAACAGTCATTAGAGAGACGAATCATAGTGTGAACCCTACCCCTTATTGCTAATGATGGGGTAAACCTGGCTGCCAGTCTGCAGCTCTGGTGAAGTGGATGCCACACATTCCTCCATGAGCAGCAGCAAAGGTTGATGGGAGTTCTGCTCCACTGCCGCCCATATTGGCATGAAGGAGCCCAGGGGGATGACATTTGTCTTTGCTATACCTGTTAGCTGATCTGTAGGGGAAAGTAAAAGGCTTGCTGTAAGTATTTCCAGGGTTCCCACACATTTAGACAAACAGCAAACTTTTCCATGACTTTTCAGGAACATTGAGTTTGTTTTTTTTTGGCCCGGCATTTTTTTTAACATAAAGATTCAAAGTCCGTGCTCATGGACCATTGGAAATTTGAAAATCCATCAATAATTTCTGTTTTTACAGTTTCTTGTAGTGATAAATGTGTCATTTTGGTTTAAATGAAATAAATTTTAAAAAACATGCATTCCAAACCCCCATTTTCTTTCAAAAAATAAAAAAGCTATTTTTAAAGTTTCTACAAAAACATCAAAGATTAAAGAAAAAAAAAACACTACATAAAAAAGGCAGTTTTTTCTAAAGAACACATGCCTTCCAAACATTTTCTTTAAAGACAATAATTTTTTTTAAAGTTTTCTATAAAAAAATTAAATAAATAATTAAAACAACAACAACAACAACAAAACCATGCCTCACAAACCTAAACGCAAATTCTGTTTTGTTGATATAAATAAGATGTAAAATAAAAAATAAATGCAGCCATTTAATGCTGCATTTCCATCACCCAAGCCAAAAGTGCTTAAAATTTTTTAACATGCCTATTGGGCATACGTGAAGGGAGTGACAACACGGGCAGAAAATTAAGAAAAATTAGTGATGAACAAATAAACAGAACATCCAAATAATGTTGCAAGTTGACGTGAGCTTTGTTACGTTGTCAGCTACAGAAAATAAATCCACCACTATGTTACATTACTGTCATTTAACAACACTTTTCCATATATTTTTCCAAAACTTTCAAAAGGTTCTTACTAGTTCCATGACTTTTCCAGGTTTTCCATGACCGTGGGAACCCTGTATTTCAGTATTGCCATGTTGTAGCTTATTCGGTTGTGAGAGAACTCACCATCGAGGAGTGCCATGTGAAACACCAGCCCGCCTCGGCCTTCAGAGACACCTGACCCAGGGTTCAGGAAAGGGGGAACCCAGCCTTCAGGTCTGAAATATAATGGGAGTGTTTTCTCATCACGCATTACAGCTTGAAACTAGAAATTTAATTCAAAAGGAGTCTCCTACCTTTTATAAACACACTCAATGGGATACACAAAGGCAGCAGGTTTTGACTTTTGCTGCGGCCTGTAAGTCAGCTCATTTTGATAGAGGAGACGTTTTCCTTTCATCTGTGGAAAAACAGCTTATCAAAGACACTAAAGAGCCTGACAGGGATTTCAGTTAAATATAGAGTTTACGTTACCAGTCTTTTAAATTTGCAGTCAGCAAACCGGTAGTTGAACTGTGCCTCCCCCTCCCCGCTGGGCAGGACGTTCAACCGAGATGGCATGCAGCTCCCGAGAAAGAGACGAGCTGCATGTGGCACCAACTCCGCATTGATCCTCCATTTGATACTTATTGAGTCTTTCCCACAGTCTACTTTGATCTCTGCAAACGAAATCTCATGATTTCAGTTTCTGTTCATGAAAAACTTTTTTTTTGATTACATAACACATTCATGCACACAAAAATATACCTGCATTAGCAACAGTTGTTGCAAAAAGAGCCAAGATTGTCACACTAAGGTAGAGATGAGTCACCATGTCTGAATGATCCAGAGCACATTGGAGGTGACACAATTAGTAGACTTCCTGCCAAATTAGCTGAGTGATTACCATCTGTGTGAGGCCACATTTAGTCGGTGTCTACTTAAGTTTGGGTGTTTTTCTTCCTCACAATTTCTCATATAATGCAGGGTGTTCATTTTGTCAATATCTACCAGAAGAGGTGGAATGAAACTAATAGGCCTACGTTCAGTCAAGTATCAAACTTAAGCACAATTTCAGTTAATTTGTGCTTTTATTTTACTTTCCACCTCTACTTAAATTCTACATTCTAAAACAAATCTTAATCTTTAATCTACCGCATTTATTTAATAGATAGTTTCTTGATATATTTACACTCTACAGTGCCTATAACATGATGAGTTTGTAAATAATAGGTCAAATTTGCTCCTTGACCAACTACATCATTAAAATACTTACATGTTGCTGCATTAGTAGTAATCCAATAACTTAATGGTAGCCAACTATGAAAGTGTACTTTTATTTTGCTAATAGTCTTATTTTCATAATTTAACTATAGTATAATTTCACTGGTAGCCTAATTATGCATTTTTTCAAAGGAATATTGCAACATTTTTCTAAAGTATGTGAATATTTCCATGTGATAGTTGCAGTGAGTTTAGAGACAACCGATTTGTTTTTGATGGCAGCGGAACCACTGTTCTGTGCGACTGAGAGTCATCGTGTCCGGAGCGTTTAGCTGTGTACACAGGAAGTAAATTCAAGTCATCCAGACAAGTAGGTTATAATTCGCCAGTATATTAAGTGTTTTGATCAGGAAACGGTTCATATCAGTTGGAATTGTAGTATATAATTAATTCAAGATGCTGATCAAAGTTAAGGTAAGTCCACCGATTAATCCACGGTCAGTCTTTTCCGCCGGCTCGTAGCTGCTTTAGCCCGCTAACATCACTGACCGGTGCGCTAATTTATTTTTGGGCCGGGGGGCTGTAAGTTATTATAAACCAACTCACATGTAACTTATTTAGGAGAAATCCGATTGAAATATTTACCTGCTTGTTGGTACAGTGTTGAACTGAGCTACCAAGAAGCGACCAACACGCTGCTCGTTGGCTAATGCTCGCTGTTCAGTAGCTGTGTGATTTGATAGCTTGCTAACCTAAATGCAGCCACAGCAGGTTAGCCAAAATCCTGCACCGGTGTTATATCAAAATGTGCGACCCTTCAGATTCGGTGACGCTTAAGGAGATGGTGGGTCGGTGCCCCACCGGCCACCAGTTTCTGATATCACAAGGACTGGAACGATTAATCTTTTAACCTAATCGAATAGTCGATCGACCAAAAAAAAAATAAAGGATCGGCTATTTTGGGGTGATTAATAAACAAAGTGCAACACAGTTTCCGGGTCCAGCTTCTCCACTGACGAGATTTGCAGCTGTTTTCTGCTTTATATTCTTGTTAAGTCAATGTCTTTCTTGTTTGCTGTTTGCTATTTTTACATTTTTTAAATGCTTTATCAATTATTAAGTAGTGGTGGGGAAAAACGATACAGCATAGTATCACGATACTCTACGTGGCGATATTCTGTTGATAAAAGGACACCAAGTGTCTTTTTCTTTTAATTATATAAATTATTGATATTATAAATGCAAATTAAACTTTTGGTAACCGACTAGAACAATAAAGTCAGTTGCCTTTTTAGTTCACTAGATACATAAAGCTGTCATAAATATGACTGAATTGAGATAAATAGATGAAAAACTTTATCTCATTAGATAAAACAGATCCTGACAAAAGTTTTTCTTTGGAGACCGTTAAAAAGGCAAAAAAATTGCAATATGAGTGTGATACTGAAAACTTTAAAAATCACTAATATTCTATTGTGACTCAAGTATCATGATAATATTGTATTTTGTGGGGCCTCTGGTGATTCCCACTCCTACTATTGGTATATATTAGAAAAAATACTGGCTTGACTAATCAATAATGATTATATGTATTTGTGGCAGCCCTCGCTATCACAGTTATCCACAGCTAAATGGCAATCTTTTTGTGATCAGCTGTCAAAATACAATATGTGGCACATGTTGAGAACATTTGCAGTGGAAATATACAGCAGATGGTAACAAAATCTGAAGAACTGAGTCAAACATGGGCGAACACTGATAAGAAGTGACAGGTCTTTTTTTTCTGAGACTTCTGCCTTGTGTTGATTGAAAAGATGCGTTGCAGACTTGATGTGTGATTTTTTTTTTTAGAAACTGAAGCTGGTGTTGATGTGATCATGTTAACATTATGTTTCAGACTCTCACTGGAAAAGAAATAGAGATCGACATTGAGCCCACAGACAAGGTGAGATAACACAAGCACACAAACATGTATATTGTTAACTCAAGGCATCACATCATGTGTAAATATATCATTTTTTTGTGCAAATGAAGGTGGAGCGAATTAAAGAGAGGGTGGAAGAGAAGGAAGGGATCCCCCCGCAGCAACAGAGACTCATCTACAGTGGAAAACAAATGTGAGTTTCCACATCATGAACATGCTCTGTAGTAGCTGCGAGATGCTTTTATTTCTCCACCAATCTTCCCTTAACCATCTCTCTCCTGCGTTTTTTTGCTCTCAGGAATGATGAGAAAACAGCTGCAGATTACAAGATCCAGGGAGGCTCAGTGCTCCACCTTGTGTTGGCGCTAAGAGGCGGCTCGACGCTCCACCGGCCCTGCATACACCTCTCCTCCTTGTCATGAGTCGCTGTCGTCATGGGGCCAGCTGAGTGCCAACGCTTTAGGTGTCCGTCACCGTCTAACCATGTTTCAGCACAGAGATCTGAATTCCCACGCTCCCGGGCCAGCGCAAACAACAATGAAAAAATCAATAAACAACAACAAAAAAAAGAGAGAGAGAGAGAGAGAGAGAAAAAGGACGTTCTAATTCCTTTGTAGATGTTTTTTTTTGTAAACCCACATTGGCTTTTTTGAGTTTGACCAGTTGATGCAGGCACCCATGCAGTACAAAAGACAGTTTGAAAACACTGTGGTCTTTTTGCTTGTGAATAAATGCTGAAGTAGATTTAAGCGTCGTCTTCTCATACACACACACACACACACACTGAGCACAAACACTAAGAAAAGTTGGTGCTGCTGAGGATTCTGAAAACTGATTTTTATTAGAAAATGACATGAAACAGAATTTGACAGAATACTCATCCTGGTCTTTTTACAGTTTAGTTAAAGTAGTGATCTGAAACAGTCTGGTAAAGATTGCACTGAAATCCATTTAGAGCACCATTGCTGACATCCAGTATCCAGAGTGTTTTTTTAATGGAGGTCTATGATGATGAGATGAGTCATCAAATTGCTGAGGTGATACACTGGCTTCATGTTAAGATGTATTTTACAGCGCACTGCTTTGTCCTTTTACAACAAAGGGTCGTATTAGAGATTTTCAAAGACTTCAAACTCTTCTAATTGTGCTTATATACTTAAATTCTAAAATATACATCTTGCAGAGAGTATCATGCCCATTCTTCTTGTCTCACTATACAGTCTTCAGAAAATAAAATAACTCTGGAGCCTCTGTAAACAATACAAGGGGATACTGGTCAGAAAAAGCATGCTTGAGTGGGAATGATAAAAACATATTAATGTGACTACGCCACTTACATTTAAAAACCAATTCTTGGCCTCCAAAACCGACTATAATTGCATTTTTTGTACATGACAAATCCTCAGTGCTTGAGGGGATGAAAGGCACAGGAGAATTAATTAGGAGGAGGATACTCTGAGATGAATGAGGCATGAAAAATATGCAACTCGTAAGGCTGCATTTAAAATCCGACACCCTCCAACTTCAAATTCATGTCCTTGTGTTTCCCAGTGAAATCAAGTGTTCTGGATTAGAGCATTTTATAATAGTAGTAGTGGATCATTAGTGTTCATCTGCTTTTTTCAACCAAAGTGAAGATGAAATAAAGGCAAACATTAAAGAAAGGAAATATGTTATGTGAGGATAATTGATCTAGTGGCGCATACTGACTGACAGGAGTCACATGACAGTACGTGTTCATGGAGCGAAACAACTACAATCAGCTTTAGTTGCTTTAGAAAAAAAAAAAATTTTTGTCACCACAAATACCCCAGACACTGAGAAAATATTCCAAAGCTTGTGCCATGTCAAATAATCAGTCACATTTACACTTGGATTGCAGAGGAGGGGTGAACTATGTGAGTTCATGTAGGAGGCGGCGATTTCCTGTCAAAGAACAGCAGCCGTAAAAAACACAAACAAAATCAGGAATTTCAGAGACAGCAGCTTGGACGGTAGTGTAGAGGGTGAAAAAAAAAAAAACCTTTCTGTCAGTGATGGGCGAGGCCTGCTGACTCATCCACAGACTGTTGTCATAGTCCTGTTGCACTGAGAGGCCGCTGTCAGTGGCCGGCAGCATTGAGTCCAGGGAAGGAGTCGATCTGGACCGTATCCTGAAAGGCTGAGCCTCGGCTGGTGTAAGATATGCGGATCCTCATCTTCAGGTTCACCTGGAGGAGGGAGAAGGATTTGATATTGTGATGCAGCTGAAGCCGGCTCTGCTTCCACTCGGCTGGGTGTAAGAAAACGCGGTTAGGCACAGGAACGTGGCACGCACACTTGGCAATGATGTATTGTTCTTTGCCAAATACAGCAACAGGTTTGTGGGAGATGTGTGAAAAGTGAAGTGTGAAGACTCTGATGTTGTAATTTTGGATAACTGATCTAACTTTTCTGCACAAACTTTAGCAGGGAGTTCTTTTCTTCCTCGCAGATAAGGCTTGCTGGAGAAGAGGGATGTGTAAGACCACCAGTGTCAGACTCATTTTGGTTCGGGGGCCGCATATGCAGCCTAATTTGATGTCAAGTCGGCCGGACCAGTGAAACCAGCAGATATTTTGCAGTTGAACAGACTCTGATACAGTAAAAATTTGAGAATGGGCGTAGTTCGAGATACCCTGAACTCAAGTATTTCGGTTATTGTCAGTTTTTTAAAAAAAAATTTTATTTTATTGCTCCTCAATTTTCCGATCTGAAGTAATGTCACAATAGAAATGTGGGATTTTTACTTTGGAATATTCCTAAATTTGCCAGATTTTTGTAACAGAGATGTCCACAACTGAAATGTACTAGTCACATCTATTTAATTTTTATTTCCAGCAACCAAAAAAAAAAAAAAAAAATAAAGACATTTTCTTCACAGTTTAATTTATTTACTTTTAAATTTCTCTGAGATAAAATTACTCACTGTACAGGGTTCCCACACAATTTCATGGACAAAATTTCCATGACTTTTTAAGGGCTTAAAATATTTTTTTCTTGCCCTGTCCTGTCCTTGCTTGGTGTTTTTTTAAAAAACATATCAGACTAAAACTCTATTCAAACATATTTTTTAGCTAGCTGAAATACATGGAGGGAGAGACAGAATATGGAGAGAAAATGAAGAAACGTACGCGATGGAAAATGAAACGTCACACACTAACGCATATTAAAACTTCATTAAATCTACAGCTTCAGAAAATACATCTTTACATGATGTGGAAGGTTATCCATGCAAGATTACTGTAACAATTTCAGCAACAAAAAAATCCAGGACTTTTCCAAAACTTTCAATCATTTTGACTAATTCCATGACTTTTCCAGGTTTTCCATGACTTTGGTAACCCAGTATGACAGTTTTGTGTCTGTGTGTGTCAAACCCACCTTGTTTGGGTTGTTGAGGACCACCATCTGGGTCACTTTAGCTGTGCCTCGTGCAGGAAGAGAGTCCCCACTGGGAGCCTTCATGTGTAACTGGACACTCTGGGAGGAGATCAAATGGAACTTTGAAGTTTAAAGCACCAAAACACATGCACGGTGTTCAGGTCTGCACTGGTGCCTACTGATGAGAGCATGACAGGGTCTAAAAACTGCACCCTGCAAGCAACACTGACAGGTCGAGTGTAGAGAGACAGACAGTACAATAAATGCTTATTCTGCAACAAGCTGCTCTATTTTCTAATGAGCCCTGGCAGCTGAAAGTCAGTGATTTCAGAGAAAACTTGCTCCTGAGAGAACTTGTGTGTTTAATCCCAGGTACTGAGACAAACCTTGGGTACTGCAGCCTGCAGGGTGAAGCTGCTGATGTCTGAGTCAGTGGAGTTGAAGGCTGTTAGTGTGACTGTCAGGCTTGTTTCTGACTGTTTCTCACAACTTAGTGTCAAAGTCACACCGTCTTTCTCATACACCGGCACTGTGGGAGCTATGGAGAACAGATTTGAGAAAAAAAGGTGCATTAGCTTAAAACAAAAATTTTGCAAAACCAAACGCACAAAAAATATCAACACTGCGCGAGGTAGACAGATGACAACACTGAAAATCCCTTGTTGGCCAAAGTTGTGTATCTTGGGTATTTATAATCCGGGTGCTTTTATTACCAGGAAGACTGACTGTGCATTAATAGACGTGTGTCTCTAAAGCTACAAGCTAAGAGAGCAATAGATACTGGATGAAAAGATGTAAACAAACCAAGTATAAAGTGTAAAGTGCCCTTTAGTGCTGAGAAAGGCTCTTACAAATGAAATGTATTATTACTAAAGCAATATATTAAGGATTTATCAACATGTGTGGCTATGGAAAAACTGACATATTTTACACAAGCAAAGTTGTCAGTTTTAGAGAATATCTGGGGGAGCTTCATAGATTTTTTTAACAAAATGATGATGAGGATCAATAAAAGCAGAGATGGGAGTGGGGTCCAGGCAATTGCAAATAGGAATACAAAGTGCTGTAGCCTCTTCACAGTTTCTGTACATTGTAATTTACTGTAACATCTGTTTTCACCTTTATTTTAATTGTTTTAGTTTTTATTTTATTTTATTTATTTATTATTTTATTTGCCTTGCCTTTCCATTTTGCGGTAGACCATATTTGCTGCCAAAACTATTTTATTTATATGTAATATCTGTTATAATTTCAAAACGCCAATAAACCAATTGTTGAACAAATAACACTGCGGGAGGTTAGGAGAGATTTTCTGACGGCACAATTCATGTTACAGTCCATTCAAATTTGCATTCTCTACTTTCATGTCCTAGCGTCACACCTGGTGCGAGGGGTGCAGGCTCTAACCCTCCCAGCAGATCCAGGAGGTCTCCTCCAGCAGTGCTGGCTGTGTTGACGGGCAGGCCGGGTGCTGCACTGCTGGCCGCGGGGCTCGGCTGCAGAGTCTCCTCAGAGCCTCCCAGCAGGTCCAAGAGATCACACACCTGAGAGAAAACCACAGACAGAATGAGAAAACGGACTGTTGAAGATTTTAATCTGGACAGAACACATTGCTCTGCATATTCAAAACGAGTACGTTTATGGAAAGTCAGGCTGTGTGAACGTTATTTGAATGAGTCCATATCTGAACGGTGAATGAACATATTCAGGAAAAATAGGACACCACTGAAAAGCCGGTATCATGGTATCAACTTCTGTGCCATTAAGTTGAAAGTCTACAACCGTATCCTCACTCCTGTGTTTGATATTTGTGTACTTCAGTAGAATATTGCTTCCAAACCAGTTAGCTGAGCTTCTTTTCAGTCTAATGTGACTTAACACACACACACACACACACAGAAAACAAGAGGCTGGCAAACAAAACCCTTGACTGTGGGAAAGGGAAATAACACAAGACCTGACCTCCACCTAGTCTGCCTGAGTACAGAACCTCTATTCATTATGGACAGCCCAAAATCAGAGGATATGATAATGTAACACTAAAATATTTACAATTTAGCCTGTCACATACAAAAAGATATTAGCTTATTAGCCTCAGGCAGGTATTTGCAGTGTCAAGAGTCCGTTTACTTTAAGTTTTTGGCCTAGCCTACGCTAACTAAAGCTTTGCCTGAGGACCTGTGCGGATGTGCTGGCTCATCATGTAACATGGTCATAAGACAGCTGGAGCCTGACCCGATGATGCTAAAAAAGTTTTGAAAATCAACAGTTCACCAACAAAAAAAGTCAGATAGAGACAAATTAAACTGGCAAATATAAACAAGAGTCAGCAGTCCAGTCTTGACTAATGCCTACCATACCCCAGAACAGTTTGACACCCTCTCACATCTGAAGACAAAGTGAGTTTTTAGTCACAAATTTTGCAAAGACTAGGGATCTTGCAGGGTCACTATTTTTAAGACTACAACAAGATTCCTTTTGTAGTTATTTCCCATCCTGCTCCAGGTGGAAAATATTACGCCAGTCTCCCTATAAGAAATACTACCTACATGTTCGCAAAAACACATAACTCTAGAAACACAAGATAAAAAGCGTCATACATTGACAACATTGTTGCCAGTTCTACATCAATATAATCCATATAAATAAACGATATTTGCTCACAAACTTTACATCTTGGATTTTGTCACCTCAACCTCTACCAGCCTCTGTTGGTTACTTGCACTACTTTAGTTGGAGGAGTCTGTAGCAATGAGAGGCAAACCTTTCAAAAATAAAGATTTCTCACTTAAGTAGGTGCTGGTAGGTGGATCAGATACACGCACAATTAAACAGACTCTTGTTCACTCCAAACTCCACCAGTTTCTCCTCCTCTTCCTCAGTACAAGTGAAGAAAGACTTGCTCATCCATCCTCAGATTCTCCTCCATGCTTACTGTCCTACAGTTTGCTGCTTCCTGTTTGCTGCTTGAGAGTACAGCTCGTGGTTGTTGAGAATGTTTACGTCGTTGAACTTTTATCTAGTTGAGGCGAGACTGAAAACTTACCATCGTATTAAACGTATTTGAGAAAATTACTGACTTAAAAGGCAGCTTGGATTGAGTTTCATGACCTTCTTACACCAAACGATCGACATCATAGGAGTGCGCACCAACTGAGGTAAAACTCTCATGACTTTATTGCGACATCTGACATTTGACAGCGACAGTAAAATTGCTGGAAAAATTGTAATGTACCTGGTTAGCAGGTTGCTGTGGCAGCAGCGGCTCTCCCTGCTTGATTTTAGCTGTTTGGATCTCCTTGATGGTGTCCCCTGTTGACTCTCCGTTGGTATGACCTGGGGAGTTCTTTTCGATCACAGGCATCCTCTCCAGCACCGCTGCCCTGCGGGGAGAGGGCACATCTCAGCTTCTTATGGCCAGATAAACATACTTTTCTCATCTTCTCCTTTTAAATTTTCAAAGGAAAAACAGAAATAAGATAATACAAGATTTTACACAGAACAGGAAAGACTGACTTCTTCACCATGCTGTTACATACCTCATATGGTCATATTTTTTGAATAGAGCATTGTATTCAACTGCCCTCTGCTGGAGCTCCACATCTATACAGCTGCCATAGATGCTGACGATGCTTCTGATTCGGCTGGCAGGGGGGAAGTAATGAAGAGAAGGACAAGCAGTTAGAGGACTATTCAGAAATTACTGCAACTGTTGAGAAATTGTCTGAATCAGCAGTATTTTCTACTTTGCAGCTGTTTTTCTGTATGTTTACATATGTTTCTGTCCTAATTCATATGTAGTCATGACGGCAGATGATGCATCAAATATGGATGTTTCTGCAAAGAAGCTTAATATTCTAAAACATGGATGCTACACACACACATCCTCAACTAGAGAGCAGAGAGGATTTATAAGATCAGCAGTCACCACTTCACGATCTGACCAAATGTCTCCCCTTCTGTTCCCGGGTGCTGAATAATGGCCAGAAAACACTGTGATGTCACAGTGAAGTTGACCTTTGACCTTCAGGATATAAAATGTTGCCACTTCATCATTTTATCATATCAGACATTTATATGAAATTTTGCCATAATTAGTGTATGAATTCTTGAGTTATGGCCAAAATATGTTTTGTGACATCACAGTGACCTTTGACGACCTTTGGTTAACTGTTGATGTTGTTTTTTGTTCTTTTCTTCTTTTTGGGTGCAAGTCACCCAATGCACAGATTAATGACTACTGTCATCTGTTTCTATGCCATGTTGTTTGTGCTCTATGTGTTTTTATTTATTAATTTTTTTATGATTTTTTTTTTTGTAAATACCCCTTGGGACAAACAATCAATTGAATCGAATTGAAAATATATCTGACTTGCCGCAGTGGCTTTTTGCTGTGCCTCAGCTGTACCTGGTCACTGTTAGCTATGAGTAACAGAAGTGTTTCTTACTCCACATTATCAGTGATGCGTGTGCTCAGTTTCATGGTGGCGGTGAGAGCAAAGCCTCTGGTCGCCGGGGACGACATGTGGGACTGCAACACAGTTTCCAAGGCATCCAGGACATCATCCTCGGTTACCTGAATGAGAGATGTGTCAGTATGAGATCTGAAATCTGACATAGCATTTTTATAATACTTAAACTATGGATTAAAATGGCAGAAAATGCAAAACGTTTGTTTGTGTGTTACCAGAATGTAAAACCTTTTAAAATCTAGCAATAGGCTTAATCACTTAAGATTAATATTTTATTATACGTCTGTGTTGGGGCTGCATACCTGGACAGGCTCAGTCTCCTGACATTCTCCTCTCAGCAGCAGGTCTCCATACTCTCCTATACACCAGCATGCCACCTGCACCAGGGATTGCTGCACACACAAATGTTACACTCGCACAACTGCACACACACATCACACTAAAATATAATCACAGAGTAATATTTTATGTTTGAGGGAGATTGGCTTGCCGGTCAGCGTAGCAGTCTGAAACATCAGAGCCACTTTTCCCTGAACTGACTGCAAGTTAATGTGGTGGAAGATGGGAAACTGCACCACACTGCAGATGAGTACATGGCTGCTCATCTGACTTGGTTCCAAAAATAAACCTGGTTGCATCAGCCAATTTCACTGAAAGCGTAGCTATTCTCACTGCCACGGAACCAAACCAGCTCTATCTGGTTCAAGACTGACACACACTTTTCGTTTAATGAGCATCTCTTGAGTTTTGCACATTATGCTGTGTTACAAAATGATCCTCAAATAAAACATGTTTTTTCTTTTTATATTTACATAACAATAATATGAGTCTATAGGTGTTCAGTCCAAAACTCTAATCTATTTTATGATGCTGATAGATTGAAATAAATGAAAAGATGGTATGCAAAATTTACAAGCAGCCCTTGTGTTAGTGTGGACAAAAAGTCCAGTGTGTAGGATTTATTGGCTATATCTATCAGTGTGAAGGATCTATTGGCAGATATGGAATATATTTTTAATGATGGTGTTTTCATTAGTTTATAATCACCTTACAATACAAATGATTGTTTTTGTTTCCTTAGAATGAGCAATTCAGATTTGATCCTCTACAGTAGCCCAGAGTGGTCAAACTGAACACTGGCTGTACGCCTTTTGCGTTTTTGTGCCAGCCACCGTAGTTCTGCTGCACACTTGGAACACAGGAGAAGTTTCTCTGCTAGATGCCACTGAATCCTCCACACTGGACCTTTAAGTGAGAGATATTTGATTTAACTTTCAAATCTTGCTGCTCTGATGTCAGACTGCTTGTTGCATCAGGTTTTGAACATGACTTTCAAATAGTAACTGTCTTTTCAAACCAAAACTGACAATAGATATCTTTAGGGATCTAAGATGGGTTTGGTTCAAAGCTAGGAAATATGAGAATTCGGGCTTTTCATGTTAAACGAGTCGTGTCAGAGTGAATTGATATGTCTGCTTTGCTCAATATGTGTGAGTGTGTATGTGTGAGCAAAGGGTGAGGCCTACTCTGCACTACCTAACAAAGGTCTTCTCTTTATTGTATTTGAAGTCTCTCAAAGCCTATAATTGACTACTTTTGTCTTGACACCTATTGCACGGATCCGGATCAGTTTTCTGTAGTTTGTTTTGTTTTATTTGCCAATGGAATTGCATAACTGTATTTTGTCATTTTTTATTAGCTCATGCCACTTAAAGGACATGTAAAATAACTGAGGTGCTGGTATTGTAATGGGATGTAAAATGAAAAATATACACAAATATCACTAAATATAAATTTTTTTTTAGAGGACTTAAAGTAGTCTTCCTATGACAAATCTAATCACTAATCACCATTTATTGTTTGATAAAAAATCAGCATGCAGGTGAATCTCTGCAAAAAGATATCTGCATATGTATATAGAATCAAGAGGCAAAGGGACAAGCTTTTGGTAAGAGAAGTGTTCTGGTTTCCTTTTGTATTCCAAGTAGTTATGACCACAATCACAAATTAGCAGGCTTTGGTCGCATGAAGGTAAACAGTCCATGTAGAGAGAAAAATACAGTGGAAGGCACTGGCCGAAATGCAATCTTGGAACCAACTGGCTATCACCTGACGACAATTTAGCTTTTTTTATTAGCTTTGTTTCAATTTATCTGCATAGACTAAACAGTCTTTAGACCAATAGCTGATGGGTTTCGAGACCGCATAGAGGCTGACTGCATGAGTAAGCTGATCAATGAGCCAATCTCTCTAAAGCTTTGAAGCCCTCCTTTAAAAGTAGGAAATACACACACACACACACACACACACACACACACACACAAAAACACAAACACAAACACAAGCACACACCTGAGAGATGTCAGTAAGCAGAGCCCGGTAGAGCTTGTGGACGGTGTAACAGTGCAGCTCTGAGGCGTTGGTGATGAGCTGGATCAGGTTGGGCACAGTTTCATCTCGCACGTCGCCCCCTGCCTGGCAGAGTGGAAATCAGAGTAAAAACACAAGCACACACACCAAACTCCATTAGTTTGACAGCTGGCCGAAGTATTTGGGTCGCCCTACATTCGCTCCCAGACACAATGACCTCACTTCGGGGTAGACTTCCATCATAGTTTATATACATTATAAAAGACATTTACCAGTGTGGTGTAAGCTTAAATTAATGCCACATCTCCACCATTATCCTTTCTATACACTCTGTCCTTTCTGTACACTCCATCCTTTTTAGGGGACCGTGTGAAGGGGTAAGGTAAGCATTAACTGTTGCTCCAATCATGAGGATCTAATTTTTTCTCTTTCCTAGATGTAGCACATATGAAAAGTAGGGCTGTTAAAAAATGGAAAGCAATAGTCCAGGATATATGGCCTTAATCAGGAACCGGGGCTACATGTATGAAAGTCTGTACAGAGGAGGAACACATTGTCTCTTGTTTTGTTTATACAATGCAAATTGAGCATTTTTATGCTTGCACAGCCTTCACATATGTAGCCCCTGGTTTCTACATGAAGGCTTAGTGCATTTGTGATGGCAGTAAAGAACTTAAAAAGAGCAGCAGGGTCAGAAACCCATGTAAGAGGCAGCAGGGTGAGGGGCTCTGTATTTACCGTGGTGAGGACATGCAGGATGGTGTCAATGTGCCAGCGCTGGGAGGGTGCATACCTGACAGAGACAGAGACACACACACTCAGTGGTGCTTCTGGGTGAGTCACACACACACACACACACAAATCTATCTGCAAAACTATTCACAAAAACAAAGTGCATCAAGAGGTAGAGTGGTATACAGTAGAAACAGAGACGGCAATTCTTCGTCACAGTGCCACTAAAGGAGACAGGGGTGTCATTGAGAGCGGAGACAGACACAGAGTGAGACATAGAGCAACATACAGTATATATAAGCACAGAGACTGTTTGTTACAGCCTAAACACTTAAACAGCTGCATCACATTAAACGTATTCATGTGCACGTGAATGTATGTGTTCTCACATGCATAGATTTGGTGTGTGCTTGTAATACAATTATCTATGTGCACATTTCTGCAGTGTATCACTCACCTCTCAGCAGCGTTGAATATGCCGCTGGCAGCGTGAGCCCTGAGCTCAGGGGGGCAGGAGGAGAGGAAGAGGAGCAGCTCCTTCATCATGGAGCGGATGTTGGAGGCCGATACCAGCGCCAAGGAGAGCTCCAACGCGCGGCTGCAGAGACAACCAGAGAGGATTAGTGTTGCTAGTTTTGTGTGAACATACCGTTCCTTTAAAATGATTCTGCTGTAACCAGAGAGTCTGATGCCATTTCATTTCTCTTTCAATTCACCATATTTGAAATCAAAACTGAAACTATGTTTCATTCAGTGTTTATGCAGCTGAGATCAGCGGGTTCTCAGCTGACCCAGATGTAGTTATGATGCTCAGTGAGTTCAAGCTCTGCATCCATTAACTACCAGAATTCCGTCAGAGTGCTTTTGCAGCAGGAAGACTCTCCCATGTCAATAAAATCCACCCTGCTGAAGTGCCCTTTAACAGCACAGTGAGCTGTCTGTACCCCTGGGTTACTGTTTGGTATTTGACTTTTCTGTGGACCTGGGCCATGTGAGGACAATCCCAAAGGGATCAATTATGTATTGCTTTTTTTAATCGCTCTCATTAGTAGGGCTGGAAATCACTAGGTAGCACACATCCAGAATAATGTTATCATGGTCTTTTTGTCTACAATAGTGGTATTATGTCATCACAAGTAATTATGTAATGTACTGTGGGAAAACAAAAAAAAATAGTTTCATACCAGGAATTAAAAAAACTGTACTTGTACTTTGCTGCATTATGAAGAGCGGTTTTCTGGGCAATTGAGATAAAACAAAGTGTGATACTGAATCATAGTATTGTGTGTCCCACATGAAGCTGTCAAAAATATTGACCACTCAGTACAGAAATCCATTGAAATGGATTGAATACTCATTCTCAGTGCTATTGATACAACGATACCAGCTGCACTTTCTCGCTCTCTTATTCTTGTGTATGTCTACAGTCATTTTGCAGTTTTGCAGTAAAGAAAAGTAATTGTTGTCATATTGAAGCATTGCATTAAATGTATCTTTTAATACAAATTTTTAATTTTATGCACTCAATTTCAAATTTTCCCAATGGTATTGAAAATGGTATCCAATATCAACAATTCTGCAATTTTTCATGGTTTTTTATTGAAGCTGTAAATTTGAATTATTTAAAGTGAAAAAATGCCTTTTTATGTGGATGTCCAATCAGTGTCGATGGCAAATGTAGTTGAATCAAGCAATAAATGCCTCATTGTGTGTTATGTTGATTGAGAAAGTCTAGCTAAGCCTAGCTTAGCAGCAGGAAAGAAAGCACACTGATAAACGTCCCATCCACTATACTTGTTCCACAAATTTGTCAGTTTTGTCTACACGGAGAGCAAGAAAGACGGGCACACACACACACACACACAGGCAGAGAGAGAGAGAAACAGCCAGAGGAGCAGAATCGCTTGTCGACCGGCATAGATAGGATTTTGGTGTGATCAGCCAGGCTACTGTTCTTGTTAGCTATGCAACAAAAGTCATGTGTTAGAAGCCTGTGTGCAATGCCTCCTGGTACATGTAGGCACTTCTGACAGTGCTCTGTGAGCAGGAGAACACAGATCTCTTGGTTAATTATAGTACGCATTGAAGAACTTTTTGCTTCAATTGCCTACATTTATCAACACTGACTGGACATCCATAGTCAGTGCATTTTCCCTTTAATGTATCTCTCTGTGTAGATGTGCTTTCAGACAGCAAGTGGTTGCTGCCGATGCCTCTATTGTTTTCAATGTAAATACAAAGGCAACTTTGGCGACATGGTGTGTGGCAGCACGGTCAAAAGCATCTCAAAGAATCTTAAAGGTGATGCAGGAGATAATTTTACTGGTATGTGAGTTCCCTGAATTCTACTCATCTTTAACAACAAAGAAGAAATAGATCACTGAAGAGACACTGTTTGGAGCAACATCAGTTTCAAAGTGTGGTCTGGATCAATAAACGTTTATGATATTAGCAAAACTTACTACTAAGCGATGCTGTTTTAAATTTATAATGCATTAAACTGGCAAAAACATCAGAGAATCTCCCAAACATAAAATAAGGATATTACATACTATTAGACAGGTTTTCCACCTCTAGGAAGATTGATTGATTTCCACTTAAAAATGAAGGGAGCCCTTGACATTTAGAAAAAAACTGAATCAAAATCATGTTAGAAGATTTCCTCAGAGCACACGTTAGGGAGTGGCATTGAAAAGCACGACCTCACGGTGTCATCTTTACTGAACATCTATGGAGTAACAGCTGTGCCTGACAAATGGAGAAGAGATGAAAAGTTACCGCTTGACAGAAGCATCCTGGTCCTTCAGGCAGTCCACGATGGTTCCCCGGTGGCGCTGCACAGCGTTGTGGTCTGTCCCGACAATCTTTTGAAGAGAGGTCATGGCGATGTACCTGGACAAGCATACAGAACAGCCCAATATTAAAATTACAGGTTTTAAGCTTCATCGTGAAGAAGTGCTGTGAGGTTTACACTGTGGTCAGTTTGATCCTGAGTGTGAAATGTGGCAGAATATATTTAACAAATAGATAGATATTCTAAACTATCAGCTAATAATCAAGATTAATTGACAGCGCTGTATAAACTAAACTTTTTCAACTTGGCAAAATAAATTATTCATCTGAAATGTCTCATAGACTGTTCAAGTATTTATGTATGCACTAGAGAGATGTTATCTATCCGGGCAGGTCTCGCAGGAATGAACTAGTCCCATTACTGTCAAACAGCTACAGAGAGATTCAGGGCCCCTGCAGGTGAAAACCAGACAGGCCTGCCTGGGCATTGCCCCTATGGAGACAAATCCAAAAAAATAGCAGCATAACAAAACCCCAAGGAATAGCTTTACAGGTCTCTGCACTGCCCGATGAAAAATGACATGGCCCGAAATTGAGAGATCAGCATTAACAGACAGACAGTGACCTTCTGGTGTGGCTCTGGAGGAGCGGCTCCAGGGAAAGTGATTAGTGAGCTCAGACTGATAACAGCCTGTTGGGAGGTTTCGCTCTCTGGCTGCAATGAGTTTGCCGTAGGCCTTGTGGAATGGAAAAGGTAAAATGACCCTGAGAGATACGAGAGGAAGGAAGGAAGGATGGAGGAAGAGATGTAAAGGGAAAATATAACAGGAATGCAGAAGGGGGAAGCAACACTGACCGAATATTCCTGTCATTGTTCAGTAGAAATCGTCCCAGGATGTTCACAGCCAGAACCTGTGGCACAAATTCAATGAAGCATGAATTTATTCATTAATTAGATGACATTATTCCCTAAATATGAAGGTGGTTAAAGACAGTGAGGAGTGCTGCTGGACCAGTGTCTCACCCTGAGGCCGCTCTCTGACTTGATGTCTAGCACAGTGAGAACAGTCTCATACAGCACAGCGTTGCCAACAGTCTTAGTGCTGTCAGTGTTGGTCGCCACCTGTACGACACGTCAGCACATTACTCATAAACAACATAAGCAACATACATTATTTCTAACAGAGCTTTTCTACTTTCAATGGACAGAAGAGATTCAAGCTTTTGCCGTTGCTGTTAACACCCAGTTTGGAGTAAGTCTTTCCACTGGAACATATTGTGGCAAACAGGAAGTGATGTGTTCTACTCTTTCAAGTTTCTTTGGAAAAAACAAACTGGGTGACTAAATGAGGAGTCAGCATTACATTTCATTTCATTTCTAAAAACAACACACATCAATCAACATTTCTGTAAATGCACCAGTGCAAATTTTCAACTGTCGTGCTTTGGCACGATGTTTTGAAAGCTATGCCCATGATGGCTGAATAAATAAAGGTGTGACATCTACAGAAAAACTTAATAATGTTACAGTGCTGGATAACGTCTTTAATTTAACTTAAAAATAAAGAATGAAGAACATAAAAACAACAAAAACATAATTTTCATGTAATGCTTATTCATTATTTGTGAAAGTGAATACTGGACCTGAGCTAGTAGGTCATTCATCGCATCACTGGCGCCTTCATTGTTGCGACCGAGGATTCTCAGCAGCCTCAAGATGCGTACCTGGAGGACGAAGGCAGTAAAGAGTGAACAGATGGACTCCAAGTTATTTTGGTGCACAGAATCAGCAAAAGTAAGAAGAAGGAAGTGTTAGTGAGAAAAAAAGAAACTGAAAGTAACAGGAACAACGTATTACTAATGCACAGGCATTGGAGAAAAAAGCAAGATATTTTGGAAAAATAAGTCACATTTGTTTTTATATTACATTTTCACCCAAGTGCTCAAATGTTCCTTGTTTACATTGACAGGGTTTCAGGTGTCAGACACATACATTTAATGCTTTCTAAGTTAGAATATATGTATGTGGTCCCATGCAGAGGTAGGTGTTATGTAGGAATATGATTATTAGAGTGAATTGGGTTAATCTGCATTATGCTAACAGGCAAGGGCAAAGCTGTGTAAGTTATTAGGTTTAACAGTAGGTTTAAAGATTTTTCACATCAGAAATGTAGTCATTCACCTGGAAAAGCTTGACTCATTTTGATAAAAGTAAGTTAAAAATGGATAAATGACATTAATTAAAATTAGATCAAATGTTTGGACAATAATGACCTTGCAAATTCAAATTCAAGACGATTCGGTGACTTTTAAGGCATTTCTAAAATTGAATTTAAGACATCTTAAGACTTTTGAAGGACCTGCCGACACCCTGGATAAAAAAAAAATCTGGCAAAATATGTTGATTGTTGTCACAGATTCAGGAAAATTGAGGCCAATACCAATACAATACCAACAACAGAAAATATGTCTCCAAAAAATATTTAGGTGTTTTTGCTCTTTAGTCAATGTAATGAAATTCAGAATGCAGAATGCAGGCATCTATTATAACTTACAATATATAACCTATAAAAACAAATAAAATGAAATATATTGATATGATACTGTATGATCAAGCAAGTCCAGACTGACCTGCAGGAAGGGATCACTGATCCCTGCCACATCGTGCTCTGGAGAATACCCTGAAAGGACCAGACCTTTCATGATCTGAACCAGATCTGGCACTGTCTGGAATACACACGACACAAACTCGTTACATACATGTAGAAGTACTGAACTCATCAGATCAAATCATATTTATAAACATCCATCCGCCATACCTTTCTGAACCGCTCCAGTGTTTCTGGATTCCGCTCACACAGCTCAATGATGAGCACCACGGCACCATGTAACACACCTGGAGATAAATGAGAGTAACCACAGAGAAGAGTTGGAAATATTATGCATGAGACAAGCTCACAAACATGAGTCATTAAGATCTACTAACCGTGATTCTTCTCAGAGAGGAGGGAGCGAGCAGCAGGCGCAAAAAGCTCCCCGAGATCATGGACTTTTCTCACAATGTGAACTGCACACAGAGCCGCCTGGAGGAAGAGAAGTCATCAGCACCATTACATTACTACACTGACCTAGTGAGTGTGGGCTGAAAATGTTACTGCTTACAAAGGACTGAAATCTGTGTCACTGTTTCATATAGGCCACAAATAGGTTATTAAGTAATAATAAATCATACTGAGATGGTTAGATTTAATTGGATGAATGCGCAAATGGACCATAAATGGAGAACACATTATCTCCAACACCAGCAACAACGAGCAGGACATAATAAATCATAGTACGTTTTAAATGAGCAACTTTTTTAAGCCATTGTGTTTCTGAGGCAAGAACCCCGATGTTGCTTGTAAAATACAAAAATTACATCTTACTTTCTGTTTTTCCACTAAAGATTTAACAGTGGTTATAACATTTCATTGCGATCGCCTTTTAAAGGGGGGAAAAACAATGTATCTTTGCTGTATTACTGAAATTATCACAGCAAACAATAAAGCTAAAGAATAAACCACTTGCAAATATATAAACAGTATATATGCAGTATAATTAATAGAGGACTACTTTTACATCGTGATCACAGTGGTAGTAATATTCATCTTTTTAAGTGCTGCTGGAAAGCAAAACAAAAACCTGCGGAGGTCCTCACCTTCTTCTTTATGTAGGAGTTGGAGGCTCGGAGCAGCCTGTCGATCTCTGGTGCCAGATCTCTGCACATCTCAGCTGATCCCATACAGGCCAGCGTGCACAGAGCCAGAGACTGCACATACTGGTTACTGTGAGAAAGGTCACTGGAAAACACGCACATAGAGAAAAACACACAAATGACACTAGATATGTGTGCAAAATGTTCAGCTTTTTACTGAAGTTATAAAAAAAATATCCTCAATTTTGTGCTCTATCTGACTCGCTCGGGTTGTCTTTTCTGATGTTTTGCTCCCCATTTTGTCTACTGTGATTGCTCTAATAACTTGAAACTGTACTATCCTCAATTATCCCTCAAAACACACTTATGATGTTTTGAGGGAAACACTACATTTATTGATCTTTAAGTAGTTTTTCAGAAATAAACATGAAACACAGAAAACCTGGTTACATGCTATTTTAAACCCACTCCATTAGCCTTTATAAGCTGTAAAGCAAATTATAAATAGCTTATAAAATGCTTCAACGCATTATTATACATTAGTTAGCAGATATAAAGCTATTTTACATGTTTACTTGTCAACAACTGTAACTCCTCAGTTGATGCATCCATAACTGGTGTAAACAGAGATCATGAATACTTGATAGCATACTGGAACATAGCTTTTTTCATATCAATGTCATGATTTCACACATGAACAAATCTTACAGTAGTGTTATATGTAGAAATATATCATTACATAAGCTATGTTATACTGTGTTATGTAATATTTATTTGCGATAACCCACCTGGTGGATGCTTTGTAAGAGGAGTTATAATTGTTGACATGTAAATAAATCTTAACAACTTCCTAATATCTAATAAAAACTACATTACTGAACAAGGCATTTATTAACTGTTTATTAAATGTGTACTCCAGCAATTATTTAGCATTGCTCTCCAATAACAATGTTGGACTCAAGATGGAAGCTTTTTTTAAAAAAAGAAATAAAATTCATGAAGCAGAACAAGAGATAGTCTTTTTTTGTTTGACACATTCTTCTCTCTAGCCAAAACCCGGTGCCTACATTACCCACAATGCCACAACCTTAACCACAAATAGCTAATGTAGCTTCCAGCTTCCAGCCTCTAGTAGAGATGAGGAGAGGGCTGCAGAGGTGTGTTAAGCTCATTTCTTTCTAACTCCATACTTCCTTTTTACTTTTTTTCATTTTCAAACTTGTAGTCAGCCCCAATAGACACTAACTCAAGTGACAAAGCTTTGAAGCTCCCTCTGGAGCCACTAACGGTTTTATACATCTTGTTTTCACATATGCAGTTATACTCTGCAAGACCTGTAAACAAATTTTGATATGTAAAGTGGATGAACTTCTGCTTTCATTATATATGACTGCTAAATGCAGGGGTTTAAATTAAAGTGGTACTGAAAATATACATACTTCTTCTTTTATACGTTTTCAGATTTTAGTATCTGTCCTTACTTCTTGATGGAGTTGGTGATGAGCAAACTGGCATCCTGCTTCTCATCCAGCAGCATCATGGCTCCCAGATATCCCACACGCTTCTCACTGTAGCGAGGGCTGGCTATCATCCGAACACACTCCATCTAGCAGGAAGAGGAACAACTTCATTAAATGTGAAGTTACTAGAGATACTGACACTACTGATGCCCCTGGGGAAATTTGCTGCTCTTTGCCCACTTCAAGTGGAGTTGAACTTCAGAGCAGCAGCCCCTGGAGCGGCCCAGTCAGTGGCCCAGTTTTATTGACATGGCTTTGCAGTGCTCCTGCAGACTTTGCTTGAGGGAATTAACCACAATTCAAAGTCTTCTAATGACACAGAAGTCTGAAAGAGCAAGAAGGACCAGTTCAGTGTTTACATAGCAGCAATATCTCTAACTTATCAAAGCTACACAATGCACAGTCTCATTTTTCTGTTTTTTGAGCTCTGCTACACATTATTGCTGAGTGCACAAATAACGTGTGGGATCATTGCTTAGGACAAAGTGGTAGGACATTGGGGCTGGCACACTTTGCTTCACTTGGATTTCAAAGATGAATGGAACCCAGATCCTGTGATGGTTTCTCACCCTGCCAACCCCCTTAACTGCAGTAAACCCATGACAGGCATTAGCAAAAATCCCCTCACCTGACCAAAGTGAGCGGGGTAGCCCAGCATGTGCACATAGAGCAGCTTGGCCAGGTTGTGCGATCGCCCCCCATTGTCTGCTTGTCTGAACTGTGCCCGGATGGCTGCACACTCCCTTTGGATGACACCTCGTTCCTCACACTGCGTCCTTGCCGACCTGATGGCCCGGATCATCTCCTGCAGGGGTACTGATGGAGACATGGCTGTGTGTGTGTGTGTGTGTGTGTGTGTGTGTGGATGGGAGAATGTGTTGTTGGTTTGTGTGCATGTGAGATAATGGACATGTTAAATTATAGCAGTATATGAACACAGACCAAGTTACTTTACTATGTTGAGTCTACATTTTACAGTGACAACCTAGTTTCCAAGCTGAAACTTAAATTAGGTTTCTTTTTCAGGAATAAATCTTTTAGGTAAGGAAACGGATTGGAAATAGGAAAAGGATTTCGACAGCATTTTTACCTTTGTGATCTGTACCTAAATAAGTTGGATACTGTATACCATTGTGCTTTATGTTTTATTACAGGCAGTGGAAACTGTGCACACCATTGTACACTGAATGCTGCTGCTAAATGTCCCTCTCTGTCCATCCACAGACTCTCGCATTGGTTGTTTTTTTATATATAAGAGTCTGGTTGCTCATTATTTAAATACATACACGTGTAAAAACCAAAATCAATATGGCCTGCGCTTTCACAGTAGTCTCCTGATGTTGGTCCCTAAGGTTTACATAGAAATTGGCAAAAAAGCTTCTACATTTGCTGCCCCTCTCTACTTGGAATACCTTACAGAAGAACCTGAAACTGTCTGAGCTGATCACTATGGGGGAATTGAAGTCACATTGAAAAGACCCAGAAAACAGCACTCTTGGTCTATGTGATTGCTACTCTAATTGTCACTGAAATTAAAAATTGCACTTGGTATTTGATTGTTCTGTGTTGCATTTTAACTGGATGTTAAGGTCGCTCTTTGTATTTGTCTGCTTGTATATATATATATATATAGAGTCTGGTTGCTCATTGTTTATCACTTCCTGTAACTGAAAAGCCCCCAGGTGAGCGCAACGTGAAGCTAATGACAAAGCTGTTACTACACCATAATAACTAGCCTACATGTTAAGAAGAGCTGTGGTGTCACTAAAACACACATATAACGTGTGTACATTTCAAATACACTCCAAACAACTTCAACTACGTGTCAAGTCTGGTAAACTGACTGCTGTTCATGGTGACATATTGTTGTCCACAGCGTTATTCACTCTTAATAGAAAGTTCCTGTCAATTACCTACCTCTGTATTACTTATTTACGTTGTAGAAATGCATTTCGGTATTAAATACGTTGAAGTTAGCATGACAGTCCTCCAGTCGATGCTGCAGGTCAGTGAAACGAGGCAGAGGCTAGCCAAGTGACCGAACACAGCTAACCTTGCAGATGCTGTCAAGCCTGCTCAGTGAGACTGCCGAGCTAAACAGCTAGCTAAGTTAGCATGACAGTCTGTTTATATGAATGGTTAAAGCTTCAAAATAACAACGTACCTCTACGCTGAACCGACAGTCGCCAGTATTATAAAAAGTAAACCGGCTCAACCGAACCTCCTCCAACACACGGTAGCAGTCAGTGGCTGGAAACCCAAATACTGTGTATCCACTCAGTGTCAACGCAGACAAAAATAATCACGCGACTTCCTGTCATACCTTTCAAAATAAAACCCGTTTCATATATTGCATTTTGGATTAAACAATAAAAAA
The DNA here is from genome assembly GCF_008729295.1 of Plectropomus leopardus. Lineage (NCBI taxonomy): Eukaryota > Metazoa > Chordata > Actinopteri > Perciformes > Serranidae > Plectropomus > Plectropomus leopardus. Next base: position 26,314,436 of record NC_056474.1, read on the forward strand.
AATATGGTTTAACTGATGACATTCAAGCGACGTGGAAAGAGAGATTATATGTTATCATGAAGGCATTCTGTGTTACTTATTAATTCATACGAGATATTTTGATGTCAGTGAAAAGCACAGGTGCAATTAATTAAAGATAATCATGGTTACATTTCATTTAGACATGCAATTTCTAAAGTGTTGTAGTGTATTGTTGTGGCTACCCTCCTGGTATTTGCTTACTTTGAAACATACTGAAAAAGAACTGGGGCCATGGCCAGGACTTTTGAAATACTGTCGTTAATCCAAATTCCCCTTGGATTTGTCTGACTTGACACACACTAAAAAAGAAATATACAAAGTCGTTTAATTTTTTATGCTAACTATATGCTTTTTTATATTAATTTACCAACACAAATGTCTCAACGCTGCTTAAAATTCCCTAGATTGCTGGAAATATAATGGGCATTTTTCTAAACATTGTAACATGTCAAGGTATGAAACCCTCAGTACTAATATCATTATTAGTTCCACCTGTGCTTTGCCTGCTGTAAGGAGTCAAGAGGGCAAACTTTGAAAAAAATATTGGAACTAGCGGAGCAAATACTGGATTACCAAACTTGCAAAGTGGGCACCTAACTGAAACAAACTTTACAGATCCAGGCTACCAAAAGCTCTGGGCTTACTGCATGTAGGTATCTTTACCCTGTTATTAAAAATTATAATTATTTATAGTGATTCTTGACAAAACCTTCCAGAGCACTGACAGGTAGTCACATATTTAGACTCCTTGGTAAATATTAGCAACTTAATGGGTGGCCTAAGCAGCATGGATTACATATCTTGGTTTGATATGATTCAGCCAAAATGTCTAATTCATGTAGCATTACTTGTGTACTTCAGGCTTTTATTTTGAAGGCGAATGTAACTACTTTCCAGTTTTATTTAAGGCAAAGTGAAGTGACACAGCCAGCCTTGTCACAACTGCCCATGACTTCCGCAATTTGATCGCTTATTGTGCGTGGACTCCGCCCATTTACGTCAGGTGTTCCGACAGGTGGATGAAACATTAATGTGGAGGTGCAGCAGGTAGCACTGTACAGATACCACTGCAGTATGGGCAGCACCTTATAACACAGCGGGAGACATTATAAAGATAACTGAGTATAACTATAATTTTTAACAAGTATCCAAACATGTCTAAAACATAGTTCAGGTGATTTAAAAAAAACTTGCAGAGGATATGAATTTAAAAATAAATAAATAAATCAGGTATATGGCCGCCACTTGCTAAATATGAATTGCATATGCACTGTGGGAAGGTATTTAATGTTTGATTCCCTGTCATTGGCTTCCTGCTGAGGGATGAAAATGAATACAGCCGTTTTTTGGTGCAACCTCACTTCATGCACGAGGACATCTTAGAAGTAGAGACCACTGAGCTTCATATACAGAAAACTTAATTTCAAGGAAAACATAATAATCCGCCAGCAAACAACTCCCCATAGTGATGATCAGAACTGGAGATCTAAGTGCAAGGGAAAACAAACTTTTGCTTTCTGAAGCCAAATTTCTGTTTGCATTAAAAGGGAACCTTTTTAATAAATTAATACAGTTTGGCATATAACATGGTCAGGAGTTCAGTGAGAATAAAAACCCATAAACCATCTGGGAAATATTATTTTAGTGTTACTATAGTGAGATGAAAATATAAACAACGCATAGAGCTTGAACGATACATACAGCTTGCATATTAAAACTTTTTCCCATAACCTCCCACTCAAATAAGACACAAAAGAAGAAGGTTTTAAATTCCAATGTAAAAAAAAAAAAGAAAAAGACTTGCATAATTTCAGTGTTTCATGAATTCAAGTAAGTGATATTTCATCTTTAACGCGTGTTCCCAGAACATACATCGAAATAATGGTGATCTAGTGCTGTAGAACAAGTGAATATGTATTTATGTATGCAATACTTCTGAGAGTCTTCCCCAAGCGCCATATTACCCCCAAAAGATGTGAGGCATTCTCTCTTTGTTTATGCGCGGAGGCTTCCTTCATCCTCATCATCTCCATCTTTCCTCTGAGGCTCATGGGGCGCCAGATTCTCCTCCAGGACCGGATAAACCACTGAACAAAGCTTTTGGCACAGGTGAGTCATTTTACCTGAATAAAGTTGGGGATGAAAGAAAAAAAGGTCATTTTTTGATATTTGAGGTAATTGTTAATACATGTAAATTCTGACTTTGAAAGATCTTTTTTGGCATTCATCCTGACTAATGTACCTTTTAACATTCTGCTTTATTTGGACCTCTGCGAAAAAGACATTTTAGCTGCATTATATTTAAATTGCCCCACTACAAGTGAAGCAAGGTCACCTTTAATGCAGCAGAACTGAACATCTGTGTACTTTAACCTGTTAAACCCTGCCTTTAACAATGAACCCCAGTTCACTTTGAAGCACACAGACTCACATTTACAGGCATCTCGCAGTTCAAGCAACAATTTTAACCTCAAGGTTTTTTTTATCTAAGACACTAGGATGTTGCCTTACCAATAGCACTATCACAACACTGTGGCTTGTTTTCCCAGTAGACTCCCAGGAAATACACAGGGACACCAGTCATCATGATGGCCAGACCAACACCGCAGACAATGGGCTCAGAGTAGAGAGAAAAGACCAGCAGGAAGGCCCAGAAGAGCAGGTAGATCACCGGCCATACCAAGCTTACCTGAAATATGAGGGAGTTGTCATAGAGGAAAATAAAGAAAAAGACAATGACATACAGTCTTTTTATCTTATAAAAGTATTAATAGATTTTAGACACATTATCTGTAACTTTGCATACTAGACATCACAATATTAGGTATACTGTATATTGTGTAGTATTCATGGAAAATATACAGGTATCTAAATTGTTTTCTCTTGTGCTGGTATTTATCCGTGGCTCTTGATTGTCAGTATAATTGGTGTCAACATCCAAATCCAAGTTGCTCCATCCGTGTCTTTACCTTTATGGGTCGATACATGTTGGGCTCTTTAATGCGCAGCACAATCTGCCCGGCGACAGTGATGCCATAGAAGAGGTAGTTGATGAAACCCACGTAGTTTATGAGGGTGTAAATGTCACTGGTGCACAACATCAGCAGAGTGGAGATCAACTAAATGTGGCAAGACAGGAAAAGTTAACAATTATCTATCTTTATTTAACATCATAAATAGTAGATGTTGTTAGGACTCACGGTGAACAGTAAGGCTGGGATAGGAGTGCAGCGTGTGACGTGAATCATGGCCAGCAGACGTGGGAGATGGCCCTCCCTCGCTCCGGCGAAAAACAGCCTGAGAGATGGAATCAAAAGACAGTTTAACTCCTGAAAGCAGAGCCATCTGGTGCTTGCTTACCGTGTGCACTGGCCAGCTGAGAGCTCAGGAAACACATAGTTCAGGTGATTATGGAAGCAGCAGTGGAGAGACAGACCGCATAAATTAAAATAACAGGGTGAAAAGTGGACTGAATCAGGAGCAGAATGGGCGCAGAACTTTGGGATGCATTATTGGTCAAGTGGGGTCCTCTCATCAAAGTCAAATATGCTCTGGAAGAAATACAATTTTCTATCAGGCTCTTTCCCTACAATCTGAAATCCAGCATGTGGCCCCAGAAATGAGCTGTGTGAACTGACACTGTTCACACATTTTATTCCTGCTTAGCTTCTCATTTTCACCCTGCTCACCCAGTTTCTCCATGTACATCTACAGGTGTGGGCTCAAATATCAGCATGGGAAAGTGAGAAAAAAAGCACGGCACACATAGAAGCTTTAATGACATGAGAGGGAGCAGAGAAGGGGCAGGGGGAGGACAAACTGACCGAGACGATGTGAACAAGGAGCCATTGACGCCCCCGAAGGTGGACAGCGCCACAGAGATAGGCATGATCCATGACATTACTCCTAGCAATTTCTCTCCAAATGTCTGGGAGAAATATTAGGAGTAGAGAGAGAGAGAAGTGGAGGAGAGAACAAATACACACTAAACACATACTTGGATAACAGCGACTAATCAAGGCATCTCAAAATGCAGAACAAAAAGGCGACAATCTAAGCGTTACAAGCTTTATGCTAAAATGAGGAGCATGCGTCAGACCAGTGTGGTTACTGTAAACGGCTGCTGGGCAATGCAACTGCTCCATTTAAAAAGCTGAGCATCTTGTAGCTGCAATCTCTACATGCATAACCACACACACATTCAGATAGAGGTTATTGTGACTTTTTTTCTCACCACGGCCACAGCGTTGGAGGCCAGCAGCTCCTGTGGGCTCATGGCTGTGATGTAGGCCACGTTGGCGAACACATAAACGAAGGTGACCACAGGGATAGAGATGAAGATTGCTCGTGGTAGATTCCTGAAAAATGAAATACAAGACTGCAGTTCATGGAGTAGCCTAACCTAACTATCTTTGTCACTTAAGTCTGATGATATTGTAGAAAATTGTTATCAATGCTTGATTTGCCATTTGGATACATAATTGGGAACAATTAGTAAATTGTCAACAGGTGGACTTCTCATATGACACAAGTTACTTATGTAACGGTGTGTGTGGGATAAAATAAAATGGTGCAGGGACAAAAGTTTCCATGTTGTTTAAAGGTAAGTTTGGTATTTTTTAACCTGGTTCCTATTTTCCCATGTTTTTGTGTGTAAAAGACTGATGGGAAATTGGTCCAGTATTGAGTGAGGCTGCAACGTTACCACTTGGGGCATGTGTTTTTGTTTTTGCCACTGACAGGCTCAGATTGTCTGACGGCATTATGGAAAGGATCCCGACAGAGATACAAGAATAGGAATAAAGATAAAGAATAGGATCCTTTCTGTTTGTCCAGAAACAGCCCAAAAATCACCGCAGCCAAACTGACCAGACACTGTTTTGGTAGACATAAACACTTAATTCACTCAGTTGAATGTGATAATATGGTGGCTCTATACATGCTAAAATTACTGCATATTTAAAAGGAGTCTGGTGGATTTGGCAATGGCGATTTCAGCGCTGTGTCTGGTTAAACGAAAGGGATCTTACCTCTGAAGGGATCCTTTACATATGTCGTCATAATTTAGAGTAATAATCTGAGCCTGTCAGTAACAAAAACAAGCTTTTACCCTTTAACATTAAATGTAAATTAATTTGATTTCATGATATCTACTTGCATCAGATTGTACAGGTGCACCAAATAAAGTGGCTTCCAAATGTATATTTTAAACAAGCGTCTGTCTGTTATATACAAATTAAGGTAGGTGTGTAAATTATTTGCTTTTTTAGAACAACCCTCTAAATTCCTACAGATTACAGAGATATTTGCTGTGGAATAAGTGCCAACATGTTGCATGATGCAAAAATAATTGACTTGTGTATATTGTGGTTGTCTCTATCTTTTTTTGCAATTTTATGCCAGGCTTGTGTCAGGCAGTTTATACAAGTGTGTATCTCATGTTCATGTTATGCTTGGGGAATGTTTAGCTTTTCTTTTGTGGTTTCCTTCTGTATGTTGTGCTAATGTGTTTGACTTTTCTGTCTGTCGTTTGTTATTGATAAAAAAATCTTAAATTTATTCATTTTGTTGTTTTCTTTGTTGAGATGTATTTATAAAACCATTTGGTGTTTTTTAATCTCACTGGCATATTTTTTTTTTCATCCTTTAATATCTTATGTAATTTCTTGCGTTTTGTTGCTTGTGTAAATGTGCACACGCTACCTGTATGGGTCAACCAACTCCTCTGTAACGTAGTTGAGGAAGTTCCAGCCTCCATATGCAAAGGAGCCTTGTAGGAAGGACAAAGCTATCAGACCGACATCGTAGTCTCGGAAGGTCTCAAAGGCGTGCACTGGCTCCAGCCAGTAATAGTGACCTGTTAACCGAAAAGCAAATCATAGAAATGATCTACAGCTTGATGTGTACTGCTTTTCACCCCTACAATCTGAGCAGCAGAGGGCACCAGACACAACATCTGATTCTTTTACAGGGCCTTCAGAGTCTTTGCTGTGATCATTCCATGTTATACAAAGCTGTCTTTTGATTAGTGATACATAGATCTAATAACCGGTTCACAGTACATTTTATCTATAAATACATCTGTCTGCTTATGGAAGACTTCTATTCAGTTTTACTCAAACAGCATTAAAAATTCTTTAATTATTTAATTTATTGAGCTCTATCGATTCAGATTCAGATTGTTTCTGTCAGCTCCCCTGTATGCATCTTGTAGATGGTGACTATTAATTCCCATTTTTAACACTTTTAGATTTCAGCCCACACAGTATTCTCATCGCCATCACATAAAGATCTGGTCTGGACAAAAGACACATTAATTAGTTTGCATCTCCGGCCTTTAAGTCACATAAAGCAGGATATGAGGCGTTTAAATCAAATGAATGAGTTTTTGTGAGTGGATTATGAGTGGGATGAAGAGCTATCAGGGACCATAATCCCTCTTTCACATTGGAATCACAAATCCTGTCAGAGGAACAAAGGGACTATATTGTGATGGCAGCGTAAAGCGTCGCCCCCTTAAAAAAAAACAACAAAAATACAAACTCTTCCCCTATTTTGACATCAGGTCTAACGACAGTGATTTCCAAGTTAGGGGTCAGAAACACGGAGGGGTCATGAGACGATTAACGAGAAATAACATTATAATTACATATTTACTGTGAAATACTAGATAGTTTCACCTCTTTTGACCTCTAAATACAGACATACAGAACACAAGATGAGTTGACACTGCTTTACTTTAAAAAAGGCTTAAAGCCAAAAAGATTGGGAGCCACTGCTCCCAAGAGAGAGAAATGGACAGCAACAAAAAAAAAAGAACTGTAGTTTGAGTATAAGAGACAGACAGAGCAAATACTACCTTTGCATATTTGAACAGCACCCATGATTATGATGAGACCCAAGGCCAAAAGCTTGCCAGCAGTGAAGACGTCTTGGACACACGTGGCCCAGCGCACACTGTAGCAGTTCACCCATGTCAACAACACTAAAACGAAAGCAAGAGAAAAGTTAGAATGAGTTGAATTCCACCCGAATCCCTTCCCCTTTTTTCTTTTTTTGAATGAAAAATGAAAAAAATTTCTGAGCTTGAAACGGTTTCCATATTATGAGAGATTGTAGCCTTCTGGATTAAGTTCCACAAGAATTGGATTTGATGCTTTGAAAATTTGACAAGAAGAAAAGAATAATGAAAAAAGGGTCAATGATCATTTATGATACATGCTTGACCATTTTTCTAAATTAAGAATCAGTTAAATGTACAAAACAAAACTACCATTTTACATCTTAAAAAAATATAATTGTTACAGGCTTTATGTACCTTATGTACTTGTGACACACAGATAAACATTTAAAAAGATCTAATTTTTAGTCATAATCAGTTGAAAATGACTGAGTATTAAGTGGGAGATTAGCTGCATCACTCCCATCAGTAGAGAATGATTTTTCTCTCGGTTACATTTTTTTTGGTTTAAGTTTTTCTGTCATTAAAATTTTATACAGATTGTCAAGTTTAATTAATTGGCTTTTAGAGACAGTTTTACTGACTCCTCATCTGGAGCAGCAGAAAGGAGTTACAGAAATGTCACACTGCACAGAAAGTCCTCTGATTAAAATATGGAGACAAGAAAAAACAGTGTCCAGAAAAGTTACAGGTGAAGTTCAGTAGCTTCTAACTGGGAATCACTGCAGGAGAAAATGGGTTGTGCAAGTAACATGTTAATGCCACAATATAAAAGATTTTTAAATTTATAATTTTGGGTTGAGTACATCAACGTCTCACAACAAGACAACAACAAAGTATTTGTATTGTGACATTTTGTATGAACTCATGTGAAACTACCCCATCGTAGTGGGCTGTCTGACGGACACAGAGACATCGCCATCACTAGAGCCATCAGTGCAGCAAAGGCTGAGAGAGTCTGATTTTTTTTTTGTCCTTAGTATGGCTCAAGCTCTTACACTACCCATGATGCAACTCATCAGCATCTTTTGTTGCCTGGTAATTTTCAGTTTGCAACTCAGACTTTTGGTTTAAAAGTTTTGACAAGCTTGTCATCAAGATCAACCCAATATTATTCAAATTATCCCACTAGAGTTACTTTTTTCATCTTGACAAAGATAGAGTAGATTTTGCATAGCCCTGTTAACATCCTCCAATACAGTAGAGCATCTCTCGTTGTGGGAGTGGGCTTCACTTCGCTGCATCATGACTTGTATTAATTAATGCACTAGCCCCAAAAGCCATTTAATCTTCACTTTAATTTTATGACTCACGTAGGCAGACAGCAGCCAGCAGGCGTAGGCCACTCTCCGGGGGGATGCAGGAGGGGAAGAGGGGCTGCAGGATGTAGTTAGAGAAGGTGAGAGCAATCACAGCCTGGTTAGTGGGGTAGATAACCAACACTGCAATCCACAGACGCAAAAACCTGCGGGACAACAGAGGCAGGAGGTTACTGAGAGATAGCAGCAGACTTATCAAACACTAGCAAGCGCACACAGCTACTGTGCATACACGCTGCAGACAACAGTGTGTAAGCAGGTTAACCGTCGTTACCGCAAAAAGTGATGGAAAACAAAAGGAGATTAAGCATATTAGTTAAATGCATTATAGAAATGCACAGGGGCATTGTTGTTAAAGACGAGAGGAATGAGTGGAATTGGGTCAGTGACATTCTGGGATACTGGGAATACAAAACTACATTAGAAGAAGCATTAATTATATGGTGAGCATGGTTGTGGAAGAGGAGGGATGGGGGCTTACTGCATATTCTCATTAATTACAAAAGGCCTGAGACAATTTTGCCATGTAGTTTCTATAGACCACTTTTATGCATCATGTTATATAACATTGCATGAACTACAGCGGACTTGAACACATCTTTTAAATACAGAAATCTATGCTACAGCAAATATTTGTCAAAGCCCTTCTCTGAAGATTATGTGGTTTTAGCAACTTTATAATGATCCTGACTCTAAAGTTCTTTTTGATGATACAATACCAGTTATTATTGGTAACATAGGTAATGCTTTGAGCCCTTTATTCAGTAGCCTGGTAAGACCATCCTGATGACATGAGCTCATCATTCTGTTTCTCTTTCTGTGTCAGTCTGGACAGCATTATAGTTGATGATATAGCAATCAGGTCGCTGCTTTCAAAACAGTTATGGCGACTCCTGCAACAATAAGTTCTAACTCAAACATTAGCAGAGTAAACGCAGCAATAGGTTTAGTTAATTAAGTAATAGAGTTGATAACAACAATAACAACAACTAAACAATAGCAACAGGATGCACTGGCAGGGTTTCTCTGAGAAAAATACCTTTTCCCCATTCGTCTGACTGGATTTGGCAAAAGATTGATTTTCTAGCTGGCTCTGTTGTTGATGAAAAAGATATTCCCAGCTACGAAAACAATGATTATTGTTGTTTTGCCACAGATTGCCCTAATGGAGGAGCAGATAGGAGAGGCTTCAAACCTAGGGATCACTGCCATGCAGATCAGTGTTCAAAATGCTTCAGACAGACAACACGGATGCTGCCAGCTGGCTGCTGAATGAGAAATGATGAAATATGCTGGCAATGCCGGAGTATCGCAAAAAAACTCTTGGGGATTGCTGTCAATGAGGTACATGTCACATACAAGGGTAAAAATAAATCAATTGTATTGTTTAGACCATTGCTGTCTAACTGAAAATTTGTGTAGAGGAGGACCAGAAGCTTGTGCTAAACCCAGGATAGGCTGAAGGAATTTGTCAAAGCGAGTAACTTCCTCTCACTGAAAGTGTTCGGGGTGGCAGCAAGTCCAGACTGATGGAGATGGAAACAGAATGTTGAGCTCACGTTTTCAGGATGGTCTTACCATGCTATTTATTCAGTGCCCTCAAGTCAGATCTGTGTAGCAGCTAACCTACTGGTTTTTAAACTTCCACTAGGAGTCATCCACACAGCTTTAATGTTAGACCGAAACTAGATTAATAGTGTGTGTTCTCACCCTGCCAGTCCTCCAAAGATGTCCTTGACATAAGAGTAATCCCCCCCTGACTTGGGGATGGTCACACCCAACTCTGCATAGCAGAGAGCACCAATGGCTGTGATAACTCCAGTGGAAACCCACACAATAATGGCCACACCGACTGAGCTTGCATTTTCCAGGACCCCCTTAGGACTCACAAAAATCCCTGATCCAATGATGTTGCCTGAGTAAGTAAAAAACAACAGAGAAAGGGGACAGATTAATAAAATAATTAGAAACAGGCTGGATGCTTTGACATATCAATGCTACCATTTAAATACTCAGAAAAAAATAATGTGAAAGCAATAAAATAAATAATTTGTACGAACAAGTATACAACATTGCAGATTATCTTATCAACAGTTGAACAAAAACAAGCTTCAAACGGATTTCAGGCTATAAAGGGAAAGATACAACTTCCTGTCACATGATGCCCTGTTTCCTTTGATGCTCACATCTTGCATCGTGACAGTTTTTTCTTGGGCTTCCTGTGGGTTTCATGGGGTTCACAGCATCCTTATGCCAAAGCAGATGCTCAATCTAGCCCTGGCCCACCGTGGATTTTCACTTATGGATCCCCAAGTGAACTTTCTGTGCATGACCCACTGGTGGGCTTAAAACATTTAGTCCTCGAGGGTCCGCTGTGTGTCAACATGTTCATACGATTACTTCACATGGAGCCACAACATGACTTTGTTGTGAACAGCTTTAGCCTGCACTTGGACTGGCCAAACAGGTATCCCATATGTCTCATGATCCCTCGAGTTTGCTGCTGGTCATCCTTGTGGGGAAGGCTTATTTAGGATTAGTTTCGCTTTGTATTGAAATGGACCAGAAAGACTTTAAATGCACAGTTGAGCTGTATTCTGTGTTTCACTTTTGATAACCAACAAGTAGCTAAAAGTAATGTAATGCTTTTATAGTTGTACCAACACCACAAAAGAGACTGTATTTTATTTACATTGCCTTTGTTTTACAAGTGAAGACATGTGTCTTTTAATGCCTGAGGTGATGGCAGAGCGAGTTCATGTTTTCTGTGCTCTTGTGACCAAAAACCAAATCCAAGTTTGAAGGTATATACAATATGTTACTTCTTTAAAAAAAAAATTCACTAAGGTTGGGACAAGAGGAGAGGAGGAGTGTAGGACTGTTATGACACTGCCTATGATTTAATGGGAATAATATACTTGTCACTTTGAATTAAATGGCATCCAACCTGTTACTGCAAGACAGCATCACTTGTCACTTACTGGGTGTATGGGCTTTTAAGCATTTGGCTAAATGCTATTGACAGACGGTGCCAAAGTCTGCACTTCAGGTCTGACTCAGCAGCGCCATGAACAAAGACATTCACACGGGTTGGTAAAAAGTATTACCATATAAAATTATCATTGGTCTCTTTTCTATTCATCAAATTGGGTTAATGTTACTTTTTTTAAATACATGCAACACTGACTCCCTTCAAAATGAGGGAACAGCTGCTTCTTGTCATGGTATAGCGACCACACTCAATTATACTTAAAATGGCGATGGAGAATGCAGTCTCAACAATTGTGGATACTTGCATTAGTGGGATTGCTTTTTATTGACTTTTTTTTTCTCTCTGCATGTATGGGAAGTAGGCAGAGAACGAGACGGTTTCATGGCAGCGAACACTTCCCTGGAAACATTAAAGTGACGATGAAAAGAACATGTGCACGACATATAATGCTGGGAGTGCACTGAAGATACTGAGCAATCACAGTAAAGAGAATCTAAGAGCAATTTCAATCAGTAAGGCTCAGCCACTTTGAGAGCAGCGTGAATGGCTGTATTTTTTTAAGTGAGTGCGGCTTGATGAAGCTACGTTTTCTTTACACATACTAAAGAGGACAGTTCAATGAAAATACTTTCAACCTGAGCTTAAACTTATAAATAAATAAATAAATATTTTAATTGATTGTTTGGGAACTCGGTCAATGACTTCCATGTGAAACTAAATATTAAACAATAAATACATACATTTAAAAAACATGAATTTAGTTTTACATGGAATTCATTAACGGTGCTTGACAGCTTGTTTGTGGCAAGTAGAGAATTGAGGACTTGCTCGATATCGGGCTATTTACTGTTTTGCAATTTTCTACATCCTAAACATAGTTCTCCTACAACCTAGTTGCTTGCAATCTGCAAGTGCACCGCTTAATGCCACTATATAGTACACACTAGACCTTTAAGCTTGTGAAGACATAGTGGAAGGCAAACAATTGTAAGAATTCATTCTTACATGATTTAAGCCCAACAAATACTAATAGCTATGTTGTCCGTTCATGTTGCATGCATAGCTGGGTTTTTTTTTTTGCTAAAATGGTATATGTTGTTGCTGTGCTATTGTTTTATAATGTTGATCTACAGTTTCTTGTTGCTTTGCATGGCTTGTGTTATGTCTTGGGAGTTCCTGTTTGTTTTAGCTGTTGCTGTCTTTATGGTGTCCTGTTGCTGTTGTTATGTAAATATGATCATTTTAGAGGTTTCAAAGCATCTTGCCAAAGGACTACAGTTAAAAAAGGAACCTGATGGCTAACACTGGCACATTTACACAAATGTTAATTGATGTGTGTTGTCCTCATAAATTTCAAAAAAGAAATGAAACAACAGTAAAGCACATAGTATGGAGATGTATATGATAGCCAACTCTGATGTTATATGAAAGGAATTGTTTTCTTTTTAACTTACCTATTATAATTGCACAGGCGCTGACTAGGCCTATCTGTTTTTTCAGAGCCACCCCGGAGCTGCCTCCTGTATCTTTCCCCACACCTGACTGGGAGCCTGGGGGCTCCGACTGACTGCCGCCATCACTGCTGCTCCGCTTCCTCGGACCCTCAGTCATCCTCAAGTCCTGCCCAGTGTGGCCCCCTCTACTGTGGGCAGCACAAACACATAAATTAACCATTTCAATCCTGGGCAATTAGGCTTGATTTCTTTGAAAAACATGGAATGAAGACAATGGGCAAATGACCAAGAAATGATGCAAAAATCAGCAAGAAATTAGTAAAAGAAAATACAAGAAAATTACCTGAAAATTAGCCACAACAAAATTAAATTAAAAAAAATAAACAAAACAAATGGAAAAGAAAAAAAAGGAAGTGACCTAAAAATTATAAGAATTCACTAAAATTATTTGAAATATGTAATTACGGTAATAAGAATTTGGTTTTAGAAATGTGTCCTTAGCTTTAAATAAATTAAAAAATAAATTATCAATTTCCTGTTAATTTCTGGACAAGTCGTTCATAGCCTTTGCACCAGTTTTTCAAAAGAAATCCCATCAATTTGCCCATGGTGCAGAGGTTTTAATACTTGTGAAATGCGTCTAAATGTAGCACAATAAAAGTGATGTCAATCCAGGTTTCAAAGGGTTAAGTATGAAGGTAAAACTGTTTGGAAAACGACTCTGCAGCTTTATTTCCCGTACATATTTGCTGAGTAATGTCTGCACCACTTTCCTATGGACCATTACATGTCAAAAATGCTGATGGCAGTGTGGTTTCCCATCTTTAGTTGGCTACAGTAACTTAGCGCTAAAATTAGAAACCACGTCCCAGCATTAATAATTCAGAGTGCGGCACGATGAAAGGCCCGGGCTGCCTCTCTGTCCGGGGGTTAACCTACTAGTGACAACAGACAGACTATGAAATAATTTGTAAGAAAAAATGTCACACATAACTGTAACGTATAAAAGTGGATGTAAATGTTGACATTAAAGCCCAAATTCGCCGGTTAAAAATGTCTCGCGCGGCAGGACCAGCCTGTTTTTTCCGGTGTAACCGACAAGACTGTTGGAATTAGCAATTAACTCATTAGCACTAACTTCATGCTCTTTATTTTGCTGTATGAACCTCAAGCAACAACTACTAAAGTGAGGAGGACCCACCTTTTCGGCAGCTGCGGTGACTTGAAAAAACAAAACCCTGAGAGCTCCCAGTTAAGTGACGGGCTTCATGTTCGGCATTATTCCTGTCTGCCGGCCGTGATAACAAAAGACCTCCAGCTGACAGCCTCGATAAATACAAAAGCTGGTTATTTTTCAGCCAATCAGCGCGGCCCGAATTGTCAACACGTCTCGCGCCCCGCCCTCTGTAGTGAAGACCCTGAGCTTCTTTTTTCCCCATTGACAAAATATACAACCTGAAGAAATACCCACAGCTTATCTTTAAAGAAAGGCTTAAATGCGACATTTAATTTAAAAGAAATGGCTATTTTCAAACATGCATTTTAATAACAAAACTACATTGAGGTGTAGAAAATCAGAAATACCGCATTTTTTTCAAGGATTGAGGTATATATCAAAAAGTATTATTGCTATTGCCCTCAGTTGCTGAAATTAACATTAAATAAGATGACCACCTATTTTAAAATGATAGCTTCTGGGAAGGCCTAATCCTCTTTATAACTATTCTTGCCTGCATAAAATAATCTTACATGGATGAGTTTACTGTCTGCATTTTTCCAATTTAGAATAGCTGATACAGATAAACTTGCCAACAAAGAAAAAATCCTCCCAAATTCTGGAAACCTTTTCTTGAAAAATGCTCTGCAGAAGGGACTCATGTGTTATGTGCTTGATGTGAGGTGACTTCCATCCCCTTTTCTGTGATCTGTTTGCAGGTTTTTCCACCTGAATACTGATAACCACCGTTGTTTAAAAAGTTTATTTTGTATTTTTGTTTGCACTTCATTTGTTTTTTTTTTCACAATGGCTACTTTATTTTCTCTTTGTTGTTTATCTTAAATGGACATTACTATATCTTGCCTCTATGAATAGTGCAGTCATTTGTAAACGTTACCTGTCCTTAAAAAAAAACAAAAAAGAGACTTAAAAAAATGTTCAGGCAGACAAAGCACTTTCCAGCAAATCTTCTTTTGACCCTGCTTGTGAAGGTCTATCTTAAAGAGCGGCGACGTCCAAGATATGTCTTAACGAGTCTATGCAGCATGATAAGACAAGACAGGATG
Organism: Plectropomus leopardus; assembly: GCF_008729295.1. Classification (NCBI taxonomy): domain Eukaryota; kingdom Metazoa; phylum Chordata; class Actinopteri; order Perciformes; family Serranidae; genus Plectropomus; species Plectropomus leopardus. The sequence continues at coordinate 26,329,466 of NC_056474.1, forward strand.
TCATCATGGGACTACACTCACAAACTCAAAGTAATGTTGGGCTAATGTTCAAGCGAGAATAGATGGGTGTCAGGAGGTGGAGTGCGTCAGGCGTCAGAAATGCTCATGCTGGCATTACATCACATTGAGCCGGATCACTGTCAGTTGTGACTGAAGAGCATATTTGGTTGCTTTTGTTGTTTATGAGAGTTAAATTGATCTCGACAGTCACGCTGATGCAGAACCACACTTGCACACTGCATTATTCAGCCTTGAGCTGATGAGTAGGTTTTGTTACATCCGACAGGTCTGCCAGGAGCTTTGTTCCTGTGCTAATGAGGTATCAGACTCCTGAGATGATTAATTTTCACTCACAGCAAAGTTAATTAAAACGGCTCATCTTCCTGTTGTACATCTACCACACACAATAGGTTAAGGTTGGCTAAGAGTACAACTGTTATTTACTAATGTGGTCCAACCGATTGTCATGTGAGACTGACACCTACTGGACAACTCGCATCCTTATGACCATCTCATTTAAACTAAGTAAAAACACTCCTCCTTATTCACAAACATTTTCAATAATTTACATTCCGATCTCGAAAACTCGCAGAGCATTGTGGTGCCAAACAAAGTGTTGATCACATGGAGAGCATTACAGTGTTGTTTTAATTGACAGTTCAAACATACAGAAACAAAATAAACAGTATGAAGAGACAGCCCCCAAACGATAATGTATGTGACCTGAATAGCATAACCTTCATCTGACCCTCTCGTGGTGAGGAGAGGGGTATTTCAACAGTAAGTAAGTATCAGGATGGAATGCGTGTTTGATAAGGCAAAGTCCTGTTGGATTGTGTTTACTGTATGTCCGCAACACCTGTTCAGAACAGTGGGGAGGGGGGGTGGGGGGGAGACGACATTAAAAAATAAACCAGTGGCGAGGTGTTTGACCTAATCTGAAGGAGACAATCTCACAGCAATAATACACTTTGTGTACAGGTGATAGTCCGTGCCTGCTGGAAACAGACTTCTCAGAAACGCAGAAAAATCTGGTTTATCCAATCAACTTCTTCATTGCCAACTCAGAAGTGCAAACCACTGGCAATTTTAAAACCCAGACCACACTTAGGAGTTTTGCACCATAAGTCAAGGTTTTAACTGTGTATATAAAAAGAACGCCGGGAACACCTTGACTTTAACTGCCACCGAGTCCTACAGAAACGTGTGTGTATGCCTGTTGACGGATGTGCCGATGTGTCATCTTCAGAGGCCAATGGTGTATGAACGACCTGCTGGATTGTGGATGGCGGAGCAGGAGGGCTCGGTCACGGCCCATTCGTACCACACCTTCTTCCCGTTATTGCAGCGCCAGAATCGCACTGTCACATCATCATCCCTGGATATGGAGATGGGTTGCTATAGGAGGAATTTGGGGAAAAAAGGTTTAATTAATATATGAACGCAATGATGTATAAAGGGAACCTATTATGCTTTTCTTTATTTTCTGTCATATATATATATAATGTGACAATGTGGGATGTTCATATTAAACATGCCTTAACTGTCAAATAATGAGGTAAAGTCATGTTAAAATAATGCTTGTGAACAAAGACCTCAGCCTTCAGCTTGTTCAGAATACTCGTTTCTGTTTTTCTACTCTGCCTACAAGATGTCGTTAAATCATTATGGATTTCTTTGTATACAGATCTGCTCCAGGCACTTTATTGCAAGTGTTTACATTACATTGGCTACATGGCAACATGTTAGCGTTGTGGATACATGTGATTTTAGATGCAAATGTTAATTTCTGCCCAATTTTGGAACAAGTCAGGTTGTATTTGGAAGGTTTTATTGGGGATTTTTAAAGAGAGAAAGTGCTGTTACATCATTCCTAAGCTGCAAGTACACTGCTACATGTAGCTACATGCTAATTTTGGGGAAACATGTAACCTTGGTTGCCGATGTTAATTTATTCCAGATTTTGGAACATTTTTCTGCTGGAACACATCCAGTTGTGTTTAGAAGCTTTAATTTGTGATTTTTTTAAGGTAAACCTTCTGATATTTGGTGGTTCAGTCACTCCTCTGGGTGCAATGACGGTGCAAGAAAGTAAAACGCAGAAGACCTGTAAACAATGACTTATCAGAGCAGACTGAGCTTTTTTTCGGGAGGAAGACTTAAAGAGACAGGCCTTAAAACTGAGTGTATAGACTGCAGGTGAACACAGGTGTTCCAGCACAGACAGTATGAGATAAATGACATGTTTTTTCAAACATTAAAGTGTATAAACATGTTCAAGTGCAAACCCAAAATACATTACGAACCTAAAAACGAGCATTAAAGGTCCCCTTTACATTACGAGTCCAAAGGATTTCATGGACTGACTGTATGACTTACTTTGAGGGGGAAGAGGATGGGGAACCAGGAGAACATTCCAGGTGAATGTGTATCTGGTTTTATACCTGCCAAACACACACACGCAACATAAAACATTAATATTTATATCTAATCTTGGCACAATGTGACTTCCTCTTCACAAAGGCAACTTACTGAGTGTGACATCTTTGTACAGCGTGGTCTCAAAGTAGCCAGCAAAACCATGGAGCACAGAGTTACAACCCACTGAGAATTTGAGGCACTGATACCGGTTGTTGTTCATATCTGAAAGGAGAAAGAAAGCTTGGTCAGCATGTCCAAAACACACCATATCAAAGTGTATAGAGTGCCGGTTTCTTGTCATACAAAATGAGTTGAATGTGCTTGTGTCTACCTGTCGTTGGGTGTTTGAAGGTGAAGCACGGTTTGGGTTCTGCCAACTGGTGGAAGTTATGGAGGCGCACTACATAGGGCGTCTCAAAATGGCACTCTGGGTCCTTGTCACGTTCCCGGCACCCCCGTACTTCGTTGTAAAGCTTGGAGGAGGACAGGGGAGCCAGGAAGGATGTGTAGGAAGAAGGGATGCTCACTCCGTCATCTGAGCGTGAAAAGGTGGAAAGAGAAAGTGATTTGAGATGCAAGGAAGCATGGAAGGTAATGGAGGATGACAAATGCTTTCCTCATGTTTGATGTAGCAAACAAGTGAGGGTGCTCTGCATTCAATAACTCATCATTGACAGCGTCTGTATGTGTAGTTGGTAGTTCTTTGAAAAAGGGCAACCAAGACAGTTCACTGTCACTAAAACACCGACGTACCTTTGAGAAAGTGCTGCGCTCCATCTAAGCACTCGGGGGAAAGTTCATTGTCGCCAAACGATCCCAGCAGCTCGCTGACGATGATGTCGGCTTTCTCAGGCGCTGCCCACTCCCGCATGTCACATGACACCACTGTCACTTGATCCCCCCACTCCTCAAAGCGCCAGTTCTCCAGCCTGAACAAGTGTGGACCAGTTTAAATGTCTGTGCAGCATTTTTAATGTCTAGGCTCTACAAACTGGTACACAATGAGAAAAGACTTATCCTGGTATGTGTACATAAAAGTTGAATTGCAAAGTATTCGCCTGTGAATATTTTTCGCACTGACATGAGCTTTAATATATATTCCACTCACGTGATTACAGCATTGGGATTTTTCTCTACAGCATACACCTTCAGCTTCCTGTCTGCCTGTCTGGCAGCACGTAGTGAGGCATTGACCAGAGGACCCCGACCCGCTCCCAACACCATCAACACCCTGTGAGAAAGAGACAGCATCATTTATAAGGCTTCACGACTTGTCTCACCACTGGAGATCTATCACGGTCATTATTTTCTCAAGTATGATCATCTGTTCAACCAGTAGAGGGATTATAGGGAGCTTTATTGAGGGGAGAGCACGTTGGTTTTAAAAATTTAATATCAAGGTATGAATCATTATTCAGACACTAACAGCAATGTAAGAATTCAAACAACAGAGGTGGGTGCAGATACTCACTGAACATTTGTGTCTTTCTCCTCCTCTGGAACTCTGTCAAGAAGACATTTATAGACAGCCTGTGGACACAAAGACATAGCAGAAGAATCAATATGTTGTGTGTTCTTGTGTGATCGTAACTTTGCACAAAAGGAGATGTGTCAGTGGTGTGAGAGAGTAACACAAGTGACAGTATGTCCTGTCTGTACAAATGAGAACACTTAATGAAACATTTTAAAAAAGTTATCTCAGTGAAGGAATGCATAAGATAACTACTATAACTATGCTAACGTTTTAATGTTGTCTTGAGTCTGCTATCAAACCTATGGGTCCTAAAAACACTTTTCAATTGGCGACACAGAGAGTCTTAAAGGGGCAGTTATCCCACCAAAATTAAAAATACATATTTTTTTATTTTAAATGTAGTGCGGTTTATGCAGTCTAAACTGTTTTGGTGTAAGTTGCCAAGTGTTGGAGATATTGACTTCTCTCCAGCTTGGCTTCTGGTGCTAAGAGCGCCAATAGTCTTACCTGTTGGTACTGGGAATATTTAATAGGATCCTTCTCAAACACTTCATATGTCTGAGACTCCAGGTTGTCCATGAGTGGCTACAGGGATGGAAAACATATGGTTAAAAAAAATCTTTTTTTTTTTTTTTTTTTTTTTTTTAAGAAAACAAAAAAACAAAAGAGCACTTCCTTACCTGGAGGGGGGACTGCAGGTAGTCTTCATAGCCCTTTGCGAAGAGCTCATACGCGTTGGGTGCAGGCCGGTTCTGGTTGAGGTATTCGAGGTACTGCAGGTAAGAGCGGAAGTCCTTCTCAGTGTGGCGACTGGTACCTGTGAAGATGAACTGAGCCTCCAACTGAGAAAAGAGATTGTTTTTATTACAAAAAGACTTCTACATTTGGCTGGTTTTTAGTTAGATCTGTGGGAATATACCTTGAAAAGACTGAAGATTATCCGCTGATGGGCTTTGGACAAAACAGGGAAGCCCTTCTTATTAGTTAGGAAGATGCTGGTCGGAAGTATGGCTGCTTTGACTGGTTCCCCGAGCCACTTATCAATCACAGCCTCTGACGGCATGTCCGCTCCAACCTCAATAGCTTTAGGAATGCAAAGAAGAGCAAAAGGTGCATTTTCAGTTGCGGGCAGGACCATGATTATTTCTTAATGCACTGACTTTGCCTCAGGCTGTTGCTTCACAGTGTGCTCTCTCACCAAGACAAATCCTCTTGTTGTAATCACAAAGGGTTCTAAATGAGTGCCACCTAAAAGGAGCAGAGGCAAGTAAACAACATGAGTCACGATTTTAAAGGAAATCAATGACAGCTATTTTAGCATGCAGACAGCACTCGACTGCTCAGGAAGTGGACTGGCGCGAAACTAACCAGCTCCAGGTCTTCTCATCAACGCTTGTGTCATCGATGCAAGTGCTCGGCTCGTTCTCAATCAGATCTTCCCGTGTGTCCTCTGGTGCCATCAGCGGGACACGTATCCAGAACTAATCAGAGGAACACAATGTTAGCTGATAAATTCAGTTGTCTATTAGACTTCTCTGCTTGATAAAAAGCAATCATGCGCTTGTTGAGGCTGTTAATGCTGTCTCACATTTGAGGTGTGGTGTCCAGTGTGGATGTGGTTTAGCAGCAGACGGGCTAGATTGGCACAGTTAGGGCCCTTTAGAGGGATCATGAAGACAGGCAGACCCAGGTAGGCTGAGAAGTTTAACTCCTGTGCCAGAGCCTGGAGAGAAACACAGGAAGCAGAAGGATGAGAGCACGGCAGGATGATACAAGAAGACAGATTGGGGCTGATAGACTGGACAAGATAAATTCATGACACGCCATAAAATCTTAAGATCAAAAGAATCCTTTTATGCATCAACATCCACAAGTACATCAAAGAAATTGTCCAAACTGAGGAACTTACGGCTTCCGAGTTTCTGCGTTCTGTCTCGATGCCTGAATCTGGGTCGATCCATGGGGAGAGCTTCCCAACAATAAGAGTATTCCAGTCTAGAAAAAGCAAAATGGATAGTTAAAATAAAACTACATCATCTGACTCCATATGGGGCAGCTGTGGCTCAGGAGGCACTGCAGGTCGTCCTCTAATCAGAGAGTTGGCGGTTCAGACCCCTGCACATCCAGTCACCATGTTGAAGTATCCTTGGAAAAAACAGTGACCCCCCAAACTAGCACAGTAACCTCAGCCACCAGTGTATGAATGTATGAGTGTATGTGTGATAGCACTCTGAGTGACTAGAAAAGCACTGTACAAGTGAAAGTCCATTCCAGTTTCTTATCAATACCATCTAAGATCTCAACTACCACATATACATTTTTCTGGCTCCATGTTTTGCAAATCAACATTTTATCTATTATATATGTCAAATTCAATATGAAAATTCTAGGGATGCACAATAACATTGGCACGTCAGATGATATTGGCTTTAAAATGAAATATTGGAATAAGTCTACATGCTGATTCCTGACAAACCAATATACAGTGTGTCTGTATATATATACACACAAACACACACACATATATATACATAAAATTTACAAAGTCGACTTGTACAAAACTTAGACCCTAAGTAACCCTAAGTAGAAGTGTTTTTCTTATTTTGCACACTGAATGAATATTACATACATCGAAAAGCATTGTATTTCATGTCTCAATCTGCTGGTGGGTAATCAAGATAAGAGTATGCATAATATGATGTTAATTCCACTACAAAAGAGACTTGATGATCGCTAACATTGGGTGGGGGAAAAAAGTGGTTATCACGGTATTGGTCATTGGCCAAATTAATTATTATATATAGGCATATTGTATATTGGCAAAAAATCACTTTTTTTTGTTAATGACGCCACAATAGAGAGACAAATTAAAAAAAAACATGTTACAGCAGCCAGATCACACAATAATTAATAATTCACACATTGCATTTGATATTTGCATCTTGAGTTCTGTTATACAACCATGATGTTTTACAATGTGATTTCTTTTATAATGTGTCTGTGATACTATATACCTTGTCGGCTTCATAAAACTTTTGTTTGTTCACCTGATAATAATTTCTGACTCTGTGGTTACTGTTTTCTAAATTTGCCAATGTTAGTCACTTAACCCCAGTTTTCGATCATCATGATCATCCATCAGTTGAACCATCAGGGGCCTGTTGCAGCCTACAGGGGGTAGAACTAGTTCTCTTATTCACAGAGGACCTAAAGTAAGTTATGACAACTAACGCCTGACATTAAGAAAGAGAGCATAAGGACAAACCTCTTCCGCAGAGCAGCAGGTCTGATCGGGTATGGGCACCGGGTCTGGATTTAGCGGGCTCCAACTCAAACTCTCTCCTGAACCTCGAGTGGAACAGGGGCATGCAGAGGAAGTCAAACCTGGACACAGGAGAAACAAAGCACATCATTTTACATTAGTATGTTTTTTGATGTTACAAGTTGGTAAACGCAAACTGGTTTACTTATTATTCCCCCGCCAGTTCACAAAACACTGACAGTGTAGCCTGTACGAGTATAATCGACACTTCACTCCAGTATCAAGCATCGTTGTGATTGGGCACGTGCTGGTAATTCACCGGTTAGCTTAGCAAGCATCACGCACTGACATTATGCTAGCAAACCAGCGCGACCCTCTCCTAATCTCACTTTCACTTAAAAAGAACTCGCAGAGCGCAACACTCTCCTCACCCAAGTTTGGCGACCGCAGCTAAAGTGTCGGCGACCTCCGGCACACAATTCAAATCTCTCCCGCAGGACACCCTGCTCCCCGTACTGCCGGACGCCATGATTTTAGCCGACTGAATGGGATGACTGGGACCGTCTCGTAGCTTTGGAAACTGACGCCATCTTGGATCTGCAGGGGTGTGCGTGCCCATAGAATAGCAAGAGCGTGCAGACCCAAAATGGCTTCACGAGTACTTCAGTTGCATGTCTCGAAAATTACCGCGACAACTGTGATTAGTGGGTCTTCAGTTTATGAATGTTGATCTCTATAGTTGATGTTTTCCTGTCAGAGCTTTCACATCATTTTTATGTCTTTCTACAAAATGTCTTTGAAAGACAAGGGTATTCAATACTGCAAAGGAAATTAAAGTAACAGTTATAACTATTATTATTATATAATTATTCAGTACCTCTATGACTGTTTTTTTCTCCATTTAACAATTCTCATGCACAAACAACATGGCTTTAAGATTTTTTCATTCATCCTACAAAACAGACAGAAAAAAAGATAAATCAAAATAGAAAAGACACTGACTGTTCACCTGTATAAAATAATGTATATAAAGAAATAACAATAATATATATTTTCTTTTTAATCATATTCATCCATAGCCTAATGTTAAAAAATCGATTTCAAATCAGAAAGAAACACGCTATAGTTATACTATCTAAATAATATAAATAATAAATATACTAGTGTTAAGTGTGTTATTCAAGACAGTAAACCTAGGATTCACTTTCATGTACTTGGATTTGTGTAAATAAAACTCCCAGAATGTTATTAATCAGACAGTCATCCTTGCTGCTATCCAGGATGATGCCGTAAATATTTAGTAAGTTTTCAAATAGAAAACTTTTGGGTAAAGCATAACACATGTTGTTATGTTGGGTTTCAGGGCCATATTTTAGATACAGCTACGTAATGGAAAGCAGGTGTGTCATCAGATCCTGCTGTTGGTTGGTTCCCTCCTTCCAAACTGAAAACGATAATGTGTGAATGTAGCCACTCTTAGCAAGATGACTCTGTCAGTCAGCAAAACATGTAAGGTTTGCAGAACAGGGCTTCTCCGGCTATTATTTCCAAGGCAGGTAGGATAAAATATCACTTATGTCAACTCAAATGGTTTTGAACATAGGCCTATGTGTGTGTCTGTGTGCACTGTGTCATATTTGGGAGGGCTATAAAAGGGTAAAACCTTGGTCTTTCAGTCAGATGAGAGAGTGAGAAGTTGGCAGCGGTCATCATTACAAAACATAGTGGGATTTACAAGGTTTATGACTTTTTTTGGACCAGTTTTCTTAAAGATGGACTCTGCTTTAATCTGTGTTTAAGGAGAACTTTTTTTCCTACCAATCTCTGGGAAAGACACTTATTTTTTGATCAAGGAGTCTCTCTGTATCTGCTTTATTATGGCTTTGGAAGATATTTGTGGCTTCATGGACACTCCTGTGCATCGCAAGTGGTTTCCTGCCTCTCAATTTGAAGATGCAGCCACATCTTTTCATATGACAGACTATCACAACTTTGGATTGGGGAGTCTAAAGAGGTCTGAGAGAAACAGTGGGATCCCTCTGCAATTCTCCATACCAACTTTACAATTTTTTGCACCTTACAGCCAGGGACCATCAACCCCTTTTTCCCCAACCAAACATTCAGCGACAGTCCGGAGGCCTTTCCCTCTGTCTCATGGAACAACGACCTTAGGTTTCATCTTCCAAGGTGGGGTTATCGCAGCAGCAGACACGCGTGCAAGTGCTGGGGGGCTTGTTGCCTGTCCAGCTGTTCACAAGATTACTCCAATTCACTCCCATTTAGTCGTCACCTCCTCTGGTAGCGGTGCAGACTGCATGCTGTGGGAGCGAATTCTTGCCAGAGAGATCAGACTCTACCAACTGCGTCACAGACGTTGCCTTTCAATACAAGGCACTGCAAAGCTCCTTTCATTCATGCTGCACCCCTTTAAAGGCACTGAGCTGTGCGTGGCTCTTACGCTGTGTGGTTGGGATAAAGAAGCAAATACCACTGACTGCACAAAGAGGTCAAAAGACTCATCCTTAATTACTGATGACAGCTCTTCAGCTGTTGTTAGTAGTCAAGATGTTACTGTGACGGCACATTCTGCATCCCCAAACAGTGGCCCCAAGGTGATATATGTGTGCAGCGATGGAGCCCGACTGCAGGGGGACATATTTTCTGTGGGCTCTGGCTCTCCTTATGCTTATGGAGTCCTGGATGGAGGGCTGAGTAGGAGCTTAAGTAAAGAGGAGGCCATCGCCTTGGCAAGAGAAGCCGTGTTCAGAGCCACTCACAGGGACGCCTACTCAGGAAACAATGTGGACCTCTTCCACATCACGGCGCAGGGATGGAGCCAAAGAAAGAGAGAAGACCTGAAAGATGAATATTATAGAGACATAGAGAGGAGGGCAAAAATAGTGAAGGAAAGAAAAAGAGTGACTGCGTTAGATGCTGAGGGGTGAAGCAAAAATGTTCAGGTTCAGCAGTTCTACAATGTAACAAAATAATAATACTTCATTACAGTACGAAAGTATTTTTTTGGTAGTATCTGTAACAACTCTCACTTTTACTCCACTAAATTTCCTAAATAAAATGTATACTTTTTACTCCACTACATTTCTCCTATGTATTTTTGTGACTTGCTACAAAATATGGAAGGAACTGAGGAAGGGAGGAGGGGGCGGACAGACGAATGTAGGGGATTTTGTTATTTAAATCCTTGAAGTTCCAAAAATGAACTCTTTATTCTTCAAGTGTAATATAGGCTCCTTTCTCACCAACATTTACTTGCACTTTTACTTTTAATACTTCAGTAGTGCTTTTAGTACATTTAATATCATAAAATTACATTTGATACTTAAATACAGTACAAATTACATATTTTAAGACTTTATTCAAGTAATTTCCTAATGGGTGAGTTTAACTTCTGCCAGAGTAATTTTCTGTTAACATATCTGTACATTTACTCAAATATGGCCTTCGGGTACTTCATCCACCATTGGGGTAATTCAGGGTGGCTACAGTTTAAAAATAGCCTGGTGTAAAGTAAGTCACCTCCTTCAGAGTTCATATATTTAAATCGCTGTTGAAATGGGTTTTTTGCGTTTACATGGGTCTATATTCCAATCACTGTATATAATTTCATTTTATTCCATTTTTGATTTTATTTTTTATAAAAACATTTTCTTTATATACAGTCTATGATTCCCATACTACTCCTATATTCACCTGTAAATCTTCAGTTCGTCATAACTACAGGGGGCGCTGTGAGATTTTTCCACCAAACTCAATATATTTTCGCACCCTTATCCGCCGGAAGTTGCTTGCTCATCGGACAATTTCAAAGATGGCTCTTGCTAGTGTGTTGAACAGTGATTGTGCGAATTTTTCATTTGATAATTGTCAACCTTTTGCCTTTAGTTCTGGACCCAGACAGAGCGATCTGGGATTTGACGCTACGCCGGGAGACGGTCTCAGTTTTTCCGTGAAAAACCCGCTGTTTGCCGGGGACGACGATGGCGTCGAGAGGAAAATAGAGTTCTTGCATGGAACCACCACCTTAGCTTTCAAAGTAAGTTCATTAGTGGCTTATTGTTGCTAGCGGGTACGGTGAAACTCAAATAAACGATGTAGTTGTCTAAGTAGGCGTTTGATAATCATTCAGACTCCGTATACCACGCTTAAGTGTTAACATAAGGCTACACGATGGACGCTAGCATGCTAACATGGCTACAAACCGCTTTCTCATTGCAGATGTTCACATAACGTTAGCACTGTTAGGGTTTGTGTTGGACATTTCTGACTTTTAAAGTAAATCGGTTAACGTAAACTGTCCTCACCTGCGTGGTTTTGACAGCCAAGAAAGTATTTACTGTTTAGTTAGGTGTTACAAGTCAATATCAATAGCCAGTCGGCTTTATTTGCATCTGCCTGAATGGGAAACACAGTGACAATGTCTACTTGTGCACATCCACACATGTATTTTATCTAGTTTAATTAAATACCTCACAAACTACGCAAATCTATTTAGATGCTGTTCAGTCATTGCTCAACATGATAATATGAAGATGACCCTCAGTTTGTGTTTTAAATAATACTGTATCAGCTTGTATGCTCCTGATAGCACAGGCGCCTTCTTTTTATATTGCAGGAGGTAGAATGTAAATATAATAAAGAGCTATCTTAAAGTCATTTTATTATGTTTATTTTTTATTTTATTTTCAATTTAAACATATTCCGTCCATGTTGTCAAAGAGGACTTGGTGTTGGTTAGAGATATTGTGCATATTTTTCATTTTGCTCATCAGATTTGGCTTTTTGGAAAAAAAATCTACCTGATTTGCTATTCATGCCTTTATAAGGTTATTTCACTGTACATCGAAAAACCAAAGGGGTCATAATGTAAGTTAATATATTTAGTGATGAGGTGTCCTGACAGGTTTTTATTACATTTGTGGTAGGAAGGAGGTATTTCTCATTTGTTCAGTTAATTACTTTGTTATACTTTCTGTCATGTATGAGCTGTGAGTTTTTATAGCAGATGATCTAAATACTATTTCAGAACCAGGCTTTAGATTCTGATGGTAAATACTGAATATTTGTTTTCCTGGCTAGTCAAACTTAAAGATGTAGGTTAAGTACACAAAAATATTGGTATTATCATTTAAAAATGTATGTTATAACAGTTACACACCACAAGTTTATCTCACATCAGAAATAAAACAAAACAAACACTATTGTGGAAATGCTGATTGCATGTAGAGAGAATAAAGAACAAAGCAGAAGCTCCCAAAGCAAAATTAAGAATGTCAACAGAAGAGGGAATGGGGTTTCCAAATACTTCAAGGCACATTGATTAATGCTACAAAGATTTAAACAAGGCGTATGATTTAAGTGAGTCCTCATATACATTTAACTGAAATGAGGATGCTGTTATATTGTAATCAACAACAAATCCTGTAAAGACGCTAAATCCGACAATGATTTTAAGCTACTAACAAAATAATAGCCTGATATAACTTCTGTCTCTGTGCCACAAAACCCCACTGTTGTCTAAATAATGATTAAAAAAAACCCATAAAAGAGCCGTACTATTGTATTTGGATGACATATCTTTTCATTACAATGAAACAGCAAGCTTTTTAACCTCAGCCTGTCAAACGAGCAGAGCGCTGTAAATACTGAACAACATCCCCGCAGTTGATTTTGGTCTCTTCAGGGGATTTGTTGATAAAAAGAAAAGATAGAATAACGCCAACTTTATCCCTTAATCCCTGAGTGTGGAGGGGAGGTGGTAGATGAAAACCTCCCAGCAGTCATCTTCCTCTGACTGGCCAAATCTGTTGTCTTCACTTTAGTATTATACGGCTGTTGTGACTGTCACTTCAGTGATAGAGGATTTTGGAGGGAAGAGCAAAGGTCTTCACTTTTATCCAGCAGCTTTCTGGCAGAGCTGAGCCATATATTGCACCCCTCTGACAGTTTTAGAGCAGTAGCGCATTTCTGCTTTATCTGAGCAGTAATAGGAGGTAGCTAATAGGTAATTAAACTGTATGTACTGATCACTGGTCCATAAGTGAATGCTCTGTGTGTGTTGCCCTCCTGCTGCACTGTGCTTTACTAATGGGATCCCCCCTGCTGTTGCCTCTCTCAGTTTCAGCATGGTGTTATTGTAGCGGTGGACTCCCGGGCCACAGCGGGCTCCTACATTGCCTCGCAGACAGTGAAGAAGGTGATTGAGATCAACCCCTACCTGCTGGGCACTATGGCTGGAGGAGCTGCAGACTGTAGCTTCTGGGAGCGCCTGCTGGCTCGTCAGTGCCGCATCTACGAACTTCGCAACAAGGAGCGCATTTCCGTGGCAGCAGCCTCCAAACTGCTGGCTAACATGGTGTACCAGTACAAGGGCATGGGACTCAGCATGGGAACCATGGTGTGCGGCTGGGACAAGAGAGGCCCAGGTAAATGCACAGCTGCACATGACACATGGCTTATGTCTAGTTTGATCTAAAAACAAGAAAAATGAAAGTGTCAACCGAGTTGATCGTTATATATTTTTTATTTAAGGATCAATTTCAATAATTAAGGTTTTCTAAACACCTTTTTGACTGAGTATAATCAGGTTGATACATGATGCATATTGATGACAATATTTTTCCAAAATGAATCAGAGACAGAATATACAGTATCCTACAATTTTTTATTAATATATTTATTTAGTTTTTGTTTTAACTGGGTGACAAATAGGTGGGATTTGCAGTTTAATACAGTGTAATATCAGATTTAAACCTTAACATACCACTAATAATAACTTTTGTGATGTATTCAGGCTTCCCTCAGCTCCGAAGTCTAAAAAGTATTGAATTTGACTTGAAAAATTGTTCAGGATTCCTGGTATTAATTACAACAAAGGATTATTTTCATAATTGATTATTCTGTTGCTGATTTTCTTGATTAAATGATCAATTTATAATCAACAGAAGACAGTGAAACAGGCCTTTCCAATATCCCATGCATCTGAAAAACCCAAAGATATTAATTTTACAATTGTATGAAACAGAGAAAAGCAGCAGATACTCACATCAAGTGTTTGCTATTTTTGTTTGAAAAATGACTCAAATGATTAATCACACATCAAAATAGTTGCAGATAAATTGTGTGACGCATCAATTAATCTACAAATCAGATAATCTGCTAATTCTAATTAGTTTAAATTAAGATTTGCGATTTAGATTCTGAAAATAACACTGTGTGGATTCATAATTCTTTTCACTTTCTTAATAGTCTGCTGATTTACCTCAACCTCAACCTCCAAGCAATTTTCCATAGTTAGATGTTGTTATATTAAACTTTTTTTTAATCATGTTTTTAGATTCGTAAGTCAGTTCAGTATCTTCCTCGGTTAATACCAGATTGCCAGATATCTATTTTACTCCAAGCATTCTTTGCAATGTTCTTTTTCTAATCTAAACACATGGCAAACTTCTTAATAAATACAACGAACTCACTGAAGCAGACCTTAACTGCCCACTTTGGCATGTGATTTCCATTAATTCAAAACTAATTTTGACTTGCCGCTCATGCAATGAGCCAAATAATCCACTCATTTATATACAATGTTTTTTTGATGACAGACTGGCCATTTGCTTTAGTTCCAAAGAAAAGATTTAATGACATTTAGTAGCCTGCTTCCCAGGCTTAACTCGAATAGCAGTTTAATATGTATTAAAAAGTCCAAAATGCTGGTCTTTTGTTGCGGTGTAGGGTTAGCAGTTTCATATTCATTTGTGATCAGAAACAACTTACTTAATTGTTAAATAATTGTTGTCAGCCATTATATGTAATAATGGTGTGTACAGAACTGTCATTTCATGTGGTTTTCCTGTTGTATGAGCCCTTTTATTTTTCATTCCAAACACATCAGTAGTTCCCAGAGTTACCCACTAGATGGTACTGCAGCCTCTCGCATGCTCTACCTCTCTTTGTGCATCAAGCTGCGGCTTTTGGGTGCCACGCAGTGTGAGGCTGTACATCACAGAAGGTGTGCTTAAAGAGGCCGCCACAGTGACACAGTAATGGGAAATCGATGAGGCTGGGACTGCAGGCCAGCCGGAGCGCGGCGGGATGATGGACGTTGGGTCTCAGCCCTGAACAATTGGGTCGCATGCATAATGCCCATACACCCGCTGAGATCGATGCCGGCTTTGTCTGGGAAGCAGGGAGGGCTGTGTGAACAATGGCGGGCCCGCCGGTATGCCAACAAACGCAAATGACACGTGTTAAATCCTGGCAATCAATTGGGGAAATAATGATCCCTGTATAAGTTCAATAGGTGTGTGGGCCTTTCCATGGACCCCACAATGCCAATGATTGAATGGAGAGGTAAATGTCATGTAAATTAAATCAATCGCGATTAGGCGGGAAGCTCATTAGCGAGCTACAATCATGTCAAGAGCACTTATTCCCCTGATGGAGTGTCTTAAGCTGCATGTAAAATAAATCGAATAAAAGCTACGTTGAGCTTGTCAAATATGGCTCTATGTAATAACATCAAATGTTATGACACTTGTAATCAGCATACAGTAAATCCTCGATAACACAGTCGAGGCTTTGCTGTTGACAGATAACAGCGACTCTACACCCTCTGCACCCTCTACCGCGCCCCTACAAGGACATGAAGGGTTTGAAATGAGGTGATATGTGAGTAAATGGGATGCGGCCCACATGACTAAAAAGCAGTGAGTCGGCGTCAGAGGAGACCCATGTGGCAGTCAGTTTTACAGCCACTCCCCAGAGTGTGATGTAATAGCTTTTTCCCCTCTGTTCTGAACTGCTGCTCTCTTTTTTTTAAAATCCTGATCCAGGGGTGAATTGTAGTGGGAAGGCCAGATGACGGACGGACACTGACCCATTTGATGCTAGCCACCCATCCATCGCACTGTGCTCCTCTACCTCTAAAAGCTGTCAGTCCAGCCAGCTGCACAGGCTGCTGTTTAAAAAAAGGCTCCTTAAGCACCTGTCAGTTGGTTGACAGAGTGGAAGGAGTCTCTTTTGGCTGCCACTGCTGCAATGCTCTGCCATGCAGGCAGTGCGCTTCAGCTTTAAGTGGGCCTCATGAACCCCCCCCCCCCCCTTTACCTTTTTGTTTTCGGAGCACTCATCGCCGCCTGCATGCGTTTCTGCGTCTCTGTTTGAGGCGCAGAGAGAGTTAAGCGCACTGGGCTCTACAAAGACCCAGGTGTGTTTGGAAAGGAATGGATGTGGGAAGTGTTTTTTGGTGCCGCTCTGCTTCTATACTTGGACCTCCTAAAGAGTCCTCATCCACCTCCGTCAACTGTGCTACTCAACACAAGAGGCCGCCTTTACAACTCTCTCTCCCTGCCCATTATGTTTTTAACGAGTCCCTTACAGTTTTCAAGAGGAACAGACAGGTCTCAGAATGGCAAATTACCCCCGTGTATAGACAGGCACTGGATGATTATCATGGCAAACTAACGACAGGCTGAGGAAGCTGCAATTTGCCAGTTGAAAGCAATGGTAAGCCTCTTTTTTTTCAGAAAGGCAAGTGGCTCTCTATCCCTAATAGACTGTCACTAGTTTAGCTGAGGAACTGTGCAAGCGGGGCTTTGCAATCTGAGGGCATTTTGAAGTGTTTTTTTTAATGCGGTAGATGAGCGATAGCAGTGGATATTAGGCAATTTTATATGCATGTGTCTCTGTTTCTCTGTGCGACTATCTTTTTCACAGGTTTCGCTTTGTGAAGCGCTCTGAAAAACATGCCTTTTCGCAGGCTGTCTTTTTTACCATCTGCAGGCTGTGGGCGAGCTCACAGGCTGGTGCTAGTCACCCGTTCCACGTCACTCTGGGATCAGACCTAGCGAGTGTGTCATGGCGCGGAACAAAATGTCTCGCATGTGTCCACGAAGCGTGGTGTGGAGCAAACTGTCCCTCACAGGTCCATCAGAGCATTGTGGGGTCTGCAGTGCACGGTGGATTACATGTTTGTCGGGTTTTGTGTAGGGTGAGCCCGGCCTCCGTGTGTCATTCAAGTGTGCGTATGTGTGGAGGTGAAGCAAGGGTGTGTATTTGAGGAAGGATGTGAGTGTGCTGTACTCGTCTCATGTCCACAGGATGTAAACGCGCTTTTTTTTGTCCTCCTTTTTGAGGTGCAAGGTGCAGTTACCTGTGCAGCTCGGGTTGCGGGTCGATAGTTAATTTTTGGCGTGTTTGCAGGGATCAATAAAGCCCGGAGCAGGGCCCCTGGGCAGACAGCGATGTGACCCGTGCCTCGTCAGCAGGTTCCGTGGCCGGCTTCGTTTTACTTGAAGAGGATGCAGCTGTTCATATCTGCCAGCCTTACTTCACTTGGAGAGGTTGCAGCTGTTCATATTCTCTCTCTGGAGGACATGGGCGCGTGTGCGCTTGCAAGTTCGTGTGTGTTTGTTTTTGTGAGAGCGTCGGTATTAGATGTACACCATCTCAGTTTTCCTGACAAAGCTCAACACCTGAGTAAGGAGAACAGAGGACGCTTTTGCATCCAACAGTTCTCCCTTTACACCGTTTCCTCCTGCCCTCCCAGCCTCTTGACCTGTCTTTTGTTTCTTCGTCCTCAGGGCTGTACTATGTGGACTCAGAGGGGAACCGAGTGTGTGGCGACCTGTTCGCCGTGGGCTCAGGCTCCATGTACGCCTATGGTGTGATGGACAGTGGCCTGCGGCACGACCTGTCTGTGGAAGAGGCCTGTGAGCTAGGCCGCCGCGCCATCTACCAGGCCACATACCGTGACGCCTACAGTGGAGGGCAGGTCAACCTGTACCACGTCCACAGTGACGGGTGGACCCGGGTCTCCCAGGAAGACGTCCTCATGCTGCACCAGCAGTACAGGGATCAGGCATAAACCAACAGCACAGAGGGGACCAGGAAGTGGGGTGAGAATAGGGAGGGTAAGGAGTTTGTTCTAGTATCTAATGTCTAAGTTGTTCTAAAACGTCAGTAGGGGTTGACACATGAATAAAAAAGGACTCATCCGACAATTGATTTCCACTTGCATTACTTCCGTGACGCAGTTTGACTTGTTGCTAGCTTAAAGCTTTATATTGTACATTTTTAACAATGCCAGCTCCACTCACCCCGCACAGAGTATGATTTGAGGGGCTGCAGAGAAGGGGCCGATGACTCAAACATGCTTTAATACAGTGTGGGAGTAGTGTGGTGCTTGCCCTACATACGTTTCATTTGGATCCTACCCTGGGAATCTTCTTTCTCAATAAAACCTGTGATGTTCTTTTTTTCAACAGACTTGTTGTGGTTATTTTACCTTTTTAGGTTTCGAGATGGTGAAATTTGTAATCCTCAGAATTTACCTTTTATGTAAATGCAAACTCTTGTCGCCTCAGTTTCCTTTTGATGTAGTCGTTTTTCCGCTGTTTGTGTTTACATTTCAGTCGTCTGTTCCCCCAGCTGTTGGGATTGGGAGGTACATCCAAAGCCTGTTTTGTCTCCTCTATATGTTGTGCATGTATTAGCAGGGAGCAGCACTGTCTAAATAGCACTATTTAATTGCATACCACCAGCCTCAGTAATTGTGCCTCCTGAGTTGTAACACTGTGTTTTCTTCCCCTCATTGATAATGTTCCCTTCCTGCGCTCACGCTGCACAAATACGTCTTTTAATTGGAAGGGGGAAATTTATTCTTTAATTCCTCCCCGACACACTTAGCTTCTCAATGCGCAATGTTGTGTGCCACCCTGCCATGGTGTTTTACAATGTAACGACCTGCGCTGGCAGTGCGTGCCCCTCCAGCGGTTTTTATGGTTGGGAATAAACACTAATAAAGGGGATGGGGTAGACATCTGAAGCCAGTGCACTTTCAAATCGTGGTTAAAAACTAGTTTCACAGGTGACTAGTTAGCAGATGGAATAGAAATGGGATTTCGATAAATGGAAATGAGTGGGTCTCGCCCGTGATGCTGCTTTTAGTAAATGAAGTGATGGGAGCTGCACCGTCAAAAGAAGCAGAGGCTGACGGAGTGACGACGTATGTGCCCGTGGAGATATGCTAAAATGAAGCGAATGTGGATAAAAGCATTAACACTCTGTAGAAGAATTAACTGTCCTCCTGGGTTAAGGGGTTGAACGAGGGATTTTTACTGAATATGACTAAATGATTTCCTCAGAGTAGTGGATAAAGGCTACATCCTGCAGCGCCATTAAATATCCAACATATGGCATTGTCATTTAAGTAGAGTGTAGGATGCTCTGCCTTGATAAAGTACAGCCAGCTTTAAGAGGCTGCAATTTTAGTCCGTAATTTCTTGATGAGATACTATTCTGTCCATATTTTTGAAGGAAATCAAGCCAACTAGTCCCAGTTTTAAAGGGTTAAATGAACACCAACAACTAAAAAAGCTGCTTTGTTAGATAGATTAATGATTGATCAATTCAAAGTGGGTGTAGTTGAGAAAAATGGCACCTTAACTCCCAGGATTACACTACATTTCATCAGATTTCTGCAGGTTTGGATCCTTGGCATCACATTGTAATAATGTACTTGATTTTTTTTACACTTTAAGAGACACAGGTAAAAGGTGTTTTACGATAAAATATCTAAAGTGATGCATTTTCCTTCGCTGATCTCTTCAAGCAAGTTGTTCCAAAATCTACAGCAGAGGCTCTGTCACCCTTGTGTTCAAGTCTAAATCTTAGAACAACAAGAGGAGAAGCATCGGAGGATTCAAGGAGCGAGGTGGATCATACGGTATTGATTTCTTATTTTTGTTCATTGGGTTAAAAGCTTTCTGGTCATGGGCGTCAGTATGCTTCAAATAAAATACTTATCGGATCACCAAATAGCACCTGAAACCCCCTTCAAAGAAACCTTTCTGAATTTTTGGCAGAGAACAATTTTCTCAACATCTCCTGGTATGTGAAGGTGGGAACGTTTTTGAACTTCTCTCCAAGTTCTTCCTTTTTAATTTATTTATTTATTTTTTAAAATCTTCTGCAGTGGCTTTAAAGCCACATGGCTGCCCATCGATGTTAGAGTATGTCTGTTGTTTGCTCCAAAATACCTCAACAGTCAGATGGATTGCTATGAAATGTACAGAGGTTCATGGTCCCCAGAGGAAGAATCCTAGACTTTGTTGATCCTCTGTCATTTTTTCATGTAGTAGAGCTGGAAAAAAAACCCACTTGTTCTCTGGACCCTCAGAAGCAGTGGTAAGGAAGGCACTCTGATATTTTATTCAAGAGTAGCAATACCACAGTGCAGAAATACTGTTACAATGGTGAGTAAAAGCACAAAATTAAACTTACTCATTATGCAAAACAGATTAAAGTATATTATGAATCTTAGAGTGAATATTGGTGAATATCAGAATCAGCGCAGGAGACGGCGGAGCCCGTCGGTGAATCATATCGCTCTGTGATTGGCTGCTCAGCGCACGAGGACAAACCGAGGTGCCGACAGTAAACAGCGAGCTAAAGTTTCCATGGAGTGACACCCAAACGAACTTGTTTTATGAGGTAAGAATATTTTCTTTTGCTTCTTAGCTCTTAAACACAAACGTTTAATGATGCTTTGTGTCATGGTTCAGTGTCGCACGGTAAATATGCTTCGTTCTTTTTCGTGCTGGATTGTGTTGTAAGTGTGCTAACTGGCTAACTAGCATCATGGTGGTCTGTCGGTCTGTAGGTTTCCCTTTTTGAATGACAGTTACAGACTACCAGTGTCTGCTGCTTTGGAGCAGGCACAGATCAAAGGTGTCTTTGGTTATTCATGTACAACTTTTTGGCTGAGACAGCGACGCGAGACAACGAGTTGGTGTAGTTGTTGCTAGTTCTTTGATATGGGTTTGGTGTGTCTGGGTCTTAAAGGGATAGTTGTGGATTGTTGAAGTTTGGCTACTTATAGATACTTATGTGTAGTCAGTGTATTACAGTATTACATATAGAAGTTGACAGTTGGAATGCTCCCAGTTCGGAGAAACCACAGACTGTATGTATTTATGTATATATATACATACATACATACATATTTTTTTATATACAGTCTATGGTAAAAACAGTGGGTTGAAATCAAAATGTAATTTAGGCATTTCAAAATTAATTTAAGCCATTTTAAAAAGGCCTACCAAAAAAGTCAACATTAGTCTAAGTGGACGCTACATTTAAAGTATTTCCACTGCTTTACCTCACCGTCACACAGCCTTTTCCTCTGGCGCTACATTTCTCAGCAGTTTGGGTCAGAAAGGGCTGTTATGTGATCCAACTGGAACAAAACACATTAAAAACACTTACAATACAGTGTCCACTAAGACAGATTTTGTATTTTTTTAGGTAGGTATTTTTTAAAGTGGCTAAAGCGCGCCCACCAACACTGTATGTAATACATTGACTATACAGAAGTATCTCACACAGTCCCCAAATCAATTTAGGAGAATTGCAGGCTGACATGCAAACTTTAACAGCTCTTTCTAAAACCAATCTTTTATTTGTCCATTGTGGGCTACTATAGAAATAACATGGTAGATGCTGGCAAAGGACCCTTTCCTCTATGCAAATATGCATGGCTCATTTTAAGGTAAAGAAAACAACAGTGTACACACTGGACCCTTAACTATAGTACTCGAGAAAATGTACTTATTAACATTTCACCTCTGCTAAGGACACACTTGGTGTGAGCTAAGTCATTTGAAGCATACTGAAATGATAAGTAGCTCCTATTTTGGTGATATGACATTGTACATGGACCTAGATGTATAAACATGTAGTTACTGGTGTTGATGTCCCTGTCTGCCCTTATGGCCTGTGGAGTCTTGTATAGAGGAAACACTTCTCACCCATGGTTTTCCACTGTGTTTGGACTCAACCATCCTGTCTGCGAGCGTGACCTTGGCATCGGACCAGCCGACAGTAGGCATTGCGCTGCCAGTGTCGGCGGTCGTCTATATCTGGCACAGAGATTGCAGGTTGTCAACAGGTATAGCTGCTCGTAAGTACCAGCTTTCAGAATATTTTCACAAAGCTTTACACTCAGGGCAAGATGGTGACACTCTGGGGAGGCATGACAAAATGAAGAAAATAGCTTTCCATTTTTCACCTAAATTAGACGTAATGCTATGAAAAAGACCAGCTGGCGTTATTGAAAGGTGCCAATGCGATGATTTTCACACTGTCAGAAAAAAACCCCTGTGCCCACATTATGCCATCTGTCGGGTGGTCATATGTGATTTCGGTCCCTGAACATGGTCCTAAGGGTGCCCTGTAAACCTTTTTGGGATTGTCACACACCTCTCATGTGAGCTGTTATTTCCCATGATTTGATGCTAGGACTTTGTAATTGGATCCTCAAACGGAAAAACACCCACTGCAAGGGTGCACGCCTTTAGTGATTGAGTATCTATCAGCCATTGTTTATTCCTGTTGATGCTTTACCCCGACGGAGAAATAAATGAGAAGTCTATTTGGTTTGGGTAATGACTCCCGGCTGGCTGCCTCTTGTCCACCCCAAAGGCTCTCCGGGTGTCATATAATCAGTACACCCAAGTCCTTAAATGCGTGCCAGTTTCTGACAAACAACAAAGCTGGCGTGAAGATAATTGCGTTTGTGGTCCCTGCGCATCCCCTTCCTCGCTGGCGCAAGAGGCAGCCGCTGCCTCGCCTCGTCTGAGAGGTGCTGTTTTTCATCCCTCGCGATGACAGCAACACTCTTGTCATTCCCGTCGCGTTCTTGCCACTCCCGCCTCGCTCTACTCGAGACTGTTCTTTTTTTCCTACACCCCCCCCTTCTTCCCACAGCAATGTTTTTGGCAATTGCTTTTTTTTTTTTTGACTCGATTAATTCAGTGACACGAATGAATACAGCCCAGCAAAGTAAACAGTGCAGCCCTTGAGTTTTGTCCAATCTGAGTCAGTACTCGTCCGCCTCCCAGCAGGCACCTAGGAGCTTCTGCCAACACCACTATCGCTGCTCTTGATGATGATGATCATGAGGGTGATGGTGAGGATGAGGATGATGATAGCCCCTACTATTAGTGCAGACTGTGCCTCGAGAGGCCCGGAGCGGTCGGCTGTTTATCCCTTGTCATGACACCTGACTGTATAAATGGGGCTTGTCTGTTTGTTTTATCGTCAACAGCGCCAGGCCTTGCCTCCTAGGCAAACACAGACAGGGTCAGGGAGACTCCAGCTAAAGACGTGGCAGTAAGAGCGATGGTGGCTGCCACGGTCACTCCACTTACTCCCATGTGGCTCCTGGCTTTTTTTTCTTATATTGCACTGCGTCCTTTTAATACATGGTGACCAAGTCCCTCAGGGTGGAGAAAAGTGAATTGCGGAATCTGTTGTTTCACCGTATCAATTGGCTTTTTTTCCGACTTCTTGCTATTTTAGTGGCAGTTCAGTTCTGGTTATATGAGCGCTTACATTTGTTTAGGTGACGCACCATTACGTTTTTTTTTTTTCTTTCTGACTGGCTTTGCACTGCAGCTGATTCGCTACACATTGCCTCCATAACCTTCTACAGTCTTTAATTTTTTGAATATTTGGTTGTGGAGGTTGTCATTTTTTATAAATCATTGACAAGTGTATCTACTATATGAAATGCAGCTTCGGATTCCATGTTATTTTCCCTCTGGATGTGTCTGCTTTACAATTCTGATAGAGGAGTACAAAACTAGAGTGTGTTTTTTATTGGTTTGAAGTGTCACTCAGAGCTGCAGGCTTTTTGACAGAGTAGCCAGCCCCAGCGGAAGACCCATCTCAAGAGGAACAACTCTGCCAGGCTTTAAGCCACCATCCACCCCTTCTTCCCCTCTTTTTCTCCCTCTCTTTCACCTCTCCATCCATCCATCCCTTTTTTTCTGTTCCACATTTTGACTTAATCCCCCCTGCGGTGCCCTCGGCTTGCTGCCCACTTCCCTCCGGCCTGATCCCACTCTGATCAATGCCGCCCCCCCCCCCCCCCCTTTACTATACCAATGGGGGGAAATGGAGGCATTAATTACCCACCCCAGAGCTTGTTACCCAGGCTCAGCCCTTTCAGCTTCCTGGCTCTTCACTGACACTGCAATTGTAATTCAGCTGGGGGCCCAAGACGTGAGGGTAATAACAGAGGGTACCCGTCCAAACGGACGATCGCCCACTGATAGATGATCCGCTGGGCCGGACGTGACGGAACTGACGTGAGGGGGCCGAGAGTGACTCTGAAAGTGATTGACACACAGCTTTGGCACTGGGATTATGTGTGAGAGAAATAATTTATGACTTTCTCTTCCGGAGCCGAGACGAATGCCAGAAATGAGTAATGACCTCTTGGAAGTTCAGCTTCTCTGATCGCAAACAATAGCCCAGGTTGTCAGTGCCGTGGAAATGACAGAGTTGATGGTGTTATGGGAATGAGAAGCTAATGGACTAAATCATGGAAATGGCAGTTTAATTAAATACCAGGACCCTGCTATGAACAACATTTCAAAATTAGAGACATCCTCGTTGGTAGATAGTTAGGTTCCTAGTTGCGGTACAAAGAAAATTAAGGTTAACGATTCTTTCTTTAAGTATGCCCTTCTATCTTGTCGTCTTTTTTTTCTCCCTGCCCTATTGTGTTATGTTTTTTTTCTTGACAGTTTGAGTGCCAAAGTCTTGAGTGCCCAGCAGTTGGCCTCCTTTGTGTTATTCCCGCTCTGATGTTTTAATGCAAGTGCTGTGGTAGAAAAATAAATGTTTATTTGCCAAGTCTCTCCTGAAGAATTTTCTCACCATTTTTGCCATATAGTCCATTCACCTCTCCCTCTGTCCACAACTTTTCCTTATCCTCCCATGCTTTATGTTATATCTAAATCCCATTTCCTCTTCCTCTCTGCCCCACCGCTTTCCACCATCCACCTTCTCCTCCTTCTCTCTCCACTTTCCCCATTACCCTCCGTTCCTCCATCTCATCCACTCCCTCTTTCCTGCTCTCCCTCCTTGCCTTTCTTTGCTCAGGACTGATCTGCTCTCATTACATTGATGGCCCTGATGATTCAGTTGAATGGTGCACTATCTCCCCGGTGTCTCTCCAAGGCCTTTTCTCTGCAGCCCGCTCATGCAGCAGCACTCGGCAGTGACAGCAGCCTCAGCTTTTTCTCTGTGGGCACAATGACAGCGTGGCACCTGCTACTCAGCCCTGTGACCCCCTGATATTATCATATAGGTCGCGAGGAGATGTGTGTACTGATATGTGCTCACATCTCCAGTTGTATACGTTGTAGAAGATCAAACACAGAGAGGCAGTGAGGAATAGTCGTGTTGTGAGGGAGTGTATCTGTGCTGGCAGTTATGTATTGGTAGCTGCATGGGAATATTTTAGAAGGGGGATGTACATTTTTGTTTAGCCAGTGGTGGACAAAGTACTTTCACTTGAGTCAAAGTATAGATGCTCCTGTTGAAATATAACTCCAATACCAGTGAAAGCTGCTGAGTCAGATCATTACTTTAGTTAAAGTACTGGAGTACTTGCTTTTAAAAAACAGAAGTTTTCAAATAACTTTATTTTATTTTATTTTTTTAAATCTCAAGGCCTTGTTGAATGCTGTCACAATACAGTTACAGAACCTTGTAAAGCACTTAGAACCACATTAGCTACATCGGTTTATGTCATCCAAAGCAACAGAGCATTTTGGCCAATATAAACATGATACAAATACAAGTTGACATGGCTTATGTTCATATAGATGCATACTGGTCACCACAAAAGGGAAAAGAGGAACTCAGTTAGCTTGAGCAGCCAACATGCGGCACACTGCATCAGAGCTAGGAATTGAATAACGCAACTGCACTGAAAATAGCGTCACATGATCAAGCAGGGCCTGCTGGGAAATAGAATTGTTAAAGGATAACGGAGAGTTTTCTACTGAACTAAATGACTCTAAAACAACCAACTGAATGCACTGACTTTCTTGTACAACCTGCAAAATGAATAATGATAAAATATTTATTATTGGGTTTTGAATATAGAAAAAGGTGCCATCACATAAAATATTATTTAAGATTGTGTAATACACACAATACAAACCCTTAAACCTACATATACAACACGCAAAACACAGCCCAGCTTAGAGGATAAATGAAAACTGAAAAACAAACAAACCAAAAGAAAAAGAAAAAAATGTAAATGAAATAAAATTAAAATTTAACAAAGATTGTATTTTCATTGAAGGTGCAGAAGGCCTCACAACATACAGTATAATAGGAATGGCTGCCAGATTTTCCAAAACCTCTCAATTGCTCCCCCAATAGTGTATCTAAGTTGTTCAGTTTTGAGGTGCATCAATATGTCCTCCATCCAACGCTTGTGTAAAGGTGGTGCAACCTGCAAAATGAAAAGCTTGTTGAGTATGGATGCCAAATTCATTGTGCCCAGCTGTGGCTCAGAGGTAGAGCGGATTGTCCACCAATTGGAAAATCGGTGGTTCGATTCCTGGAACCCAAGTACCCTTGGCATGATTCTGAACCCCAAATTGCTCCTGATGGCATACAAGTGCAAGTCCATCCATCCATAAACAGAGCAAACATTTGAATTGATATGAATCATTTTTCATCTCAAACACTTCAAACATGGACATGGGGTATGGCCATAAGTGATGTATGCGCAAGGTAGAAGTACGGCAATACCACTTTGACCAGCAAGCCTCATACAGAACTGCATGATCACAGTTTATGGACTTTTGCATTTTAGAAAGGGAAAAAAATATTCCACTGACCTCAAAGCAAATGTAACGAGCAACGAGAGCTGTCATAGAAATGTGGTGGAGTCAAAAATACAGTGTTTTTCAAATGTAGTAGAGTCAAAGAAATAAGTTTCTGAAAAAAGATAATAGTCAAGTGAAGTACAGATACTCAAGTACAGTACTAATGTTAATGTACTTTGTTACTGTCCACCACTGTGTTTAACCTCAGGTTTCTCACACTGAACCAGTCTGTTTCAGGTGTCAGGTATAAGACTTCCCCTTTGATCTTTGTTTTAGCCAGCGAGTGCCAGCACTGCTTGCTACCTGAACCACAACCGCCCTCTATTATTCATTCCTAAAGGCGCATGTTTCAGACATTCACAGTTACCTGCACTGCAGCTGACTGTGGTTTGCTTCCACTCCAAGTGACTCCCCTGCATTTCTTGCTAAAATGCAAATATTGCAGGCTCTAATGCTGTGTCCCATTTCTTTCCCTCCGCCCTCATCCTCGATGCTTTCCAATCTGGATGCACGCTCATGTGAAATGTAATGTTATTCCAATACTGAACTTAATGTTGTGAGGTGACTGTTTGCCCCTCTTCAGCTCCTCTTTTATCACTGCATAGTTTCACCCCTTAACATCCACTTTTCCCCTTTTAGCTCCCCTCGAGTCACTTGAAAAGAGTACTCCACTGATTCAGCTTTGCACTCCACTAGCACACTCATGATGAAAATAATTTTATTCCACACTGTCTGAAGGTATTATATATATTCTGTATTGGCTGCTTCCAAATGCTCACTGGAACCACTGTATGGGACTGAGTTAAATATTTAAACCCCAAGACTCCGTGTTGTTATGGCTGCATCATTCCATCAAATGGAAATATTCACAATGCATCATTTTATACACATTTCCACAAATTTGAGTCTGACATATATGGCATATTTAAAAACTTTGGGATCTAGCTGGAATTAAAAATAAAGTTGTGGGAGTTTGAACAATGCTTGGCTGCACAGCATGGATTTCTAATGACTGTCCCACTGGTGGGTCAGTGGGGTTTTAATGTAGATTTTAAGGATGGGAAAAAATGAGTACATATTGATGAAATGGTAAAAAAAACTTGATGTGATCAGCTGTTTAAAGGTCAATTCACTCAGATCCCCAAAACTCAACTCTGCTAATGTTATGAGACATGCCCTGCAGACTTCTATGCTGCTACAACAGAGCTGTATTTAATGTTGGTTGTGCTACTAAAAGCAATAAAAAACAGTCTGTCTTGGTTACATTGAATTATCTGCAGACTTCACAGTTAACAATTTCTATTGGAACTGCTTTCTGCCGAAGAAACGGTCCCAGTGAAACTACAATACCTAAAAGAAGTGAAGTGGTCCATTGTTCAGTTGAGTAAGTGAACTGCCCAGAGAGTCAGCTATTTTCCAAAGCCCAAATCGCTCCAGTGCACTTGATGTCCAACTGAGTAAAGTCCCAGAATGTACTGTAAAAAGCAGTGAGCATTGATTGGAAGTGACGTCACTGCATTTCCTCTCCACTACGCTTCCAAGAGATCTTTGCACAGTGAAAGAATCAAGAATACAGCAATGCAGAGCTGCCACTGTGAGAAGAAAGTAATAATTGTCGAAATATCTTGTTATAATGTTAAAGCTCTCTCTCTTTATGACTGGAGGGGTTTCTCATGAAAGCAAGATTCTTAATGCAAGACTTTATCCACACTTCTAAAGAGAATGGGGACTCCACTGCTGGCTTAAAGTTAGACACAAGTCCCATAAGAAATAATGCAAAATCTGGAATAGCTCTTTCGTTAGGCGAAGTGAAAGAAAAAATCTCCCCGCAACAAAGCCGCAGATGAGACAAGATCTCATGCACTGTCCTTCTTATTAATGACAGTGTCATGTGCATATCATAGTGTGTTTTAAGGCCTAAAATAAAGACATTTCTCCTAAATTCAACTCTTGTTCATTTCTGCAGTAATAGTGTGGCAACACTTCTTTTAATGTTTCTTCCAACTTTTATTTTTATATAGACAAAATGTGAGAGATAATTTTGCAATGATGGCAGTTTGGCGCTGTTGTTTAAAGACAACACAGCTGCATGTTATAAAATTAACTACAGGTAAGCGTTAGGTGAGACTGTGAGTACGCCCCGAGACTATACTGATTATATGAACGTAATCAAACTTACCTATAATTAATTTTTTATTAGCAGCAGCTGTGTTTTCCACAATATGACAGCTCTGTGAAAAGAGCCCCCTCAGAAGCAAATGTAAGCACACGTTGCACCTTCATATGCAGCACAATTCAGTCTTTATTAGTCATTTCACTCTGGGGAGATACTATATGTGCCGGTCCACATGGCTCTTTATAGGGTGCCACTCCAAACCAGGGTGACTTTGACTTTGAGGGCGAGTACTGGGACAAAGCCCATTACAGACTGATACCATACCGTGTTATGCACTGTAACAGGGGTGGCCAACCATATGCTGTGGAGAGCCACAAGTCTGCAGGATTATATTCCAACAGATCTCTTCAGCAGGTGACTGTGCTGATGAGCTCTTCCCCTCTACCTGATGGAGTGCTAATTAGAGGATCTTTGGTTGAAATTAAGCCTGCAGCACACACTACACTTGTATTGCAGTTGTCTAAGGACTGTCACCATGAGTAAGCCCTTTCACATAACTCATTGTTTATGTAAAATATTGATCGGAGCATCTTTAATCCTTTTACACATAGTGGTCACTACAGTGAACACCTATTTAAAAGCCATTTTCTTATATATGCTTGGGTTTTAATGCTGTAGTTGCATATAAGTCACTACAGTGGACCCAGGTGCATCTTGCCACACACTACCACTCACTGGCCAGGTGTTGTATGTGCATCACAAATCTCCCAAAACCAAGATGGTTGACAGAATGCAAGAAATGTGCAGCTCAGGAATATCTTGACAGTCCTTTCATAATAGGAGACTCATGTAAGTAAATGGAATTTGGTACAAGAGTCAAGAGGAATAAGCTGAATAAGGGAGGGACGGGCTACAGGAGAGACTAGTAGAGATAAAGGGGGAGGCTGAGGAGTCAGCAGCAAGGTTAAGTTCTTTTGTGTTGCATTAAACAGTATTAGAATATATTAAATTATGTGAGAACACTATTCAGCAGCAATGATAATATATTTTTGTTGTTTCACAAAATATATTTTAATATTTCATTGCTTTCACTTGAAAATTTTAATGCATGCTGTCCACCTGAGTGGACATGCGAAAAACTTAAATTAAAAAAGGAACTTCAATTTTTTTTTCATGCCTAAAGGGGATTAAAAACACACTATATATATATATATATACATACAAAATATTGACTGAGTAAGTCATAATCCATACATAAAAAGGTTAAAGTAATTTTGATCCTAAAACATATTTAATGTGGTACACACCTTTCTCACTTTGGACTTTGTCGTGGCAGGGAAAACACGGGTGAAATTAATGATGCAAATGTTGGCTTCATTTGATTTAATTGTCAGTGTACCATGACGGAGAGCCAGCATGCACAACCACAGAGCCCTGGAACTGGTGCACATAAACGGTGTGCAGCTGTCATTAATGTTATTAGCTATGCCAGTGTGTGGCAATGTCCAGTCTGAGAGGGGTCTGAAGGTCTTTTTTCAGCACAGATATTTTTATATGTCACCACAGGGAAAGCACAGGTGTAACTAATAACATTAATAATAGCTGCATTCCATTTAGGTGTGCCAGTTCCAGTGTCCTGATATGCTGACTCACTGCCAGTGGCTTACTGGGACACTTGAATGGAACAGAGCCGTCATTAATGGGATTAGTCACACCTCTTCCTCTCCTGCTATGACTCGTCAAAATGTTCGCTATATAGGGAAAAAGGCCTGTTTGCAATGTCCTTTGATTTCTGGGTTTATCTATTTGTTCTACTTGTGTCTTTTTTTCTTGTTTCTGTTGCTAAGTGGACAAAGCGAGACACAGCGAAAAACTCCAAGCTATCTGTAACATCAAAGGTAAACATCTGATTCAGGTGTCGGCCTCAGAATCACGAGTACAGGCTTCTGTCTTGACTCACCATTTTTCACCGACATATTATAGCACTAGAAACACATCATAGAAGACGCAGAGATACCAATTACTCCACCAACAGTTCCCACAGTAGACTGTGGTGAAGCAAGGATGTACAGTCATGGATGGATTACTAAACGGGCCTACCAGGCACAGGCCCACGGTCCTCCCTAGCTTCACCTGCAAAATGTCACTTAAATTAACTTGACCAACCAGGAAGAGACTCACAATTACCATCAAGAAACATAAAATGACTACAGAGAGACAAAAAAAGACCTCAGAGAGACTCAAAATGAAAACAAAGACATGCAAACCAAATGCAAACAGACTAAAAATGACAACAAAATGCAAAATGACCACAAAGAGAAAGAAAGGAACTACTGACAGACTCAGAATGACCACAAAGAAACAGAAAACAACCACAAATAGTCTCAATGAATACAAAGAGATGCAAAGTAACTACAGAGACACAAAGCAACAACTAAGAGACTCAAAATGACCAAAATGAGCACATAGAGACAGAAAGCAACTACAAAGAGACTTAAAATGACCACAAAGAGATGCAAAGAAACTATAGACTCAAAATGACCATAAAGAGACAAAATGAAACAGAGCCTTACAATGACTACAATAACAAAGCAAAAAACAACAAAAGACACAAAATGTCTTGAAAGAGATGCAAACCAACCACAATACATCCTCAAAGAGATTCAAAGCAACTACTAAGACACTCAAAATGACCACAAAGAGACACAAAATGAAACAGAGACGCAAATAAAACTACAGAAAAAAAAGGGCTCAAAATGAGTTAAAGGAGATGCAAAGTAACTACTAAGAGACTCAAAGTAACCACAAAGATACACAAAATGAGCACCTAGAGACAGAAAGCAACTACAGAGACTCTAAATGAATACAGAGACAAAGATATGCATAGCAACTAGAAAGAGATTCAAAATAACCACAAAGAGACATCAAGTGCAAATCAGACTCCTGTGAGACACAAAAATGACTTCAAAGAGATAGAAAGCAACTACAAACAAATGCAATAGGACTTAAAAAAGGGGCAAAACAAACAAAGACAAAACATCACAAGGAGATGCACGAAGACTGAAAAGATGCAAACTAACATGAAAAATAGTCCAAACAACTATAAAATCATGCTTCTTTGGAGGACAGGGAATGAGGCCCTCTGGATGTCTTCATCCAGGAGCCCATGGTTACTTAATCCGCCATGTTTACAGCATGTTGTGTTGTGAAGATTGGGCATGTCGTGAAAGCATAAACGTTCACTCTGGCAACATGCTTTCACAAAATAGCGTTGCTTATCAATAGTGGTACATTTTATTTGAGAGTATCTAATTGTGTATTTTTCCTTTGGAGGGTAGTGTGGTCTTTACCAGATGTTAAAATTCTTGCTGTGTCTGTGCACTGTTTCCTCCACGTCCCATCTGTTTCTTCCAAGCCAGCTTGTCTATTTTCTTCCCTTTTTTCCCTCTTGTTAAAACATATCAGAGTAAGCCTAGTCTTTGCTTCGCCTTTGCCTGTAATCCCCATAGTGCTTGTTACTACAATACCCTTCATCTAACTATTCAGTGGTGGGGTTTCTTATTGCTTTGGGAGGGTCTTCCAGTAGCGATGCTTGTTGTGGATATTTACTACTGCGTCTTGCTGCTGCCATGCATTGTTGTTCTTCAACACAACCTTGTAAAACTGTTCAGGTGTATTTATACAGTGTCTCCTCCACAGTAAGCGCCAGTGCCGCTGTCCCAGAACATAAAACATTAAAGTGTTTTTCTCACCTCTGAGTGCGGAAACACTTCTGTTTGTATAGTTTTTCCCTTTCATAAATATATTTTTCCAAGACCAACGCCATTATCCGTCATCAAAACAGATATAAACCCTTTTATGCTCCCATTCTTTATCTTAACCTTTTGCTTGTTATTGTTCCCAGTCTTATTGTCATAAATAAATGTAAGCTCTGTGTTGAGCCAAGAAGGTAAAAAAAAAAAAGGCCTTGAGGCAGCTCCTGATTCACTTCTCATTGCCTGGGCCCTCCTCTCAATCTGCAAATGATATCACACTGATTTGCAGCCTTAAATTAAATTTGTTTGTTTGCTTGTTTTTGCTGCTCACCTGAGTCTTGATAATTTCTCCTCTCTGCCTGTGATCTGGCGGCCCAGCTCCGGCGTAGGCTTTCATCTCACTTAATTGGTTCTGATGGCCTCTGCTGGGAATTTCAGGAGAGTCGTTGCCGTGCTCGCCAGGGCTGCAGACGATGAGGGGTTAAAATGCACTGTGTGGAATTAATGAAGGGTTAAAGCAGCAGATGACAGGAGAGGGCATGAGGTCTGACCGGCATGTGAAGCTGCATAACCAGACTGCTCCTCTTCCTCCTCTTCCCTGTGCCGTCTGCTGCCAAGACTCCAGGCACTAACTGAGGCAACTGAGAGGAGTTGGTGGCAACTGCGGGGCACACTGTAGAGCAATATTATGCTTGTTAACATGTGGGATGCATTTTGCTCACTTGTCTTCGCCTTTGGTGGTTTCTCTAATTTGTTTATATCTGGTGGATGTTGTAGAAGCGTGTGCGTGTGCAGGGTAGCATCTGTGCATGCTGCGTGCGCACAAGTGGACGGCATCAAGGCCGCCGTTCCCTATTTTCCGTGTGGTTTCATCTTGTGCGTCGGGGGACTCGGGTTTCTGATGGTCTTCCACTTGAATACAGTTGGCCTGGTGCCCGTAGCAACCCCTGTGACCTCCTTGTTTATTTTCTCCCTCTATCTTCTGCATTGTCTCACCACACCTGAGGTCTCAAGGCACAGACTGCTTCTGCCAGGTGTGTCCCTAATACCAACTGAGACACACATGCACATACATTCAGAGCCCGAGAGTGTGTACCATCTACAATGCAAAGACACAGTGGATGATTCTCATCCTATGCATGTATTTCACCTTGTTTTCTGTCCTTCATTGAATATTTGAACAAGCAGAACGACTGAAGAAGTGTCCTGTCACTGCACTCTCTATTCTCTCTTTTCTTCCTCAGAAGACTGTGATCATATTTGTGACATAACTCTTCCATCTCTAAATCAAATATCACTGTCTCTGCATCTGAAGCACACAGGCTCTGTGCTGCTGAAGGTTATGTAGGTGTACGTGGTTTTTTGAAAATGTCAAAAATTCTGTTTGTTTTTCATTTTTACGCCATTTCCGTGCTGCTATTTAGATATTCATATCATGGTAAGGCAGCCGGGGCTTGCATAGCAAAATATCAGTCTGCCTGTCTGTCTGTCATTTTGCCCATCTGTGCATCTGTGTGATTGTCCAGCATGCCTGTCAGACTGTCTGCTTTGCCATTTTTTCCCCACTCTGTTATTCTCCTAGTTGACTCTTGCCACATGTGTCTGAAGCAATCACTCCACTCCTCAGGCTTATGCTGTTTATCTCCCTCTGTGCCCGAGTTCGTCTCATGGCTCTTGTGTGTGCGCTTATGCGTTTGTGCCCGTCCATTCACATGTGGGCTTAGGATATGTGTGTCTGCATGTTTGCACGTCAATCTCTGTGTTTGTGTAAGGCTGCCGCGCGCCCACCTGTCAGTCAAACGTCTCTCGGCAGGGTATTAGCTATCTGTAAAGGCAAGGTCAAGGGGACTCGAAACACGAAGAAGAAGGTAGAGCTACCACAGAGTCAAGACAGCAGGCACTGCTCTCTGTTTCTTTCTTTGAATGAGGAGGCTGTAAAGTTTCCTGTTTATGACAAGATCCTATTTTTATTTTTGGTTTTGTTATTCTAATCCTTGGTTATTAGGATGAGAAAACAAAGGCGGACAATAAAATAATAACCTTAATTATCCATCATGAACATAATCATATTTATAGAGAATGACTCAATGGTTCAACCTTAATATACTGTTCTTAGCATATTAGTTCACCCACAAGAGGTGGGAGTAAAGCCTGTGTCCCACTGCACAAAAACCTGCAACACCTGCTAACATCTGACTTTTTTAATGTAATGGGAAAAGTAATAAACAGCATCCACACCTGGGTCAAATGACTCTACAGTAGTCATGAATAATTATCAGCTCCAGCTCCAATCGGCATTGATGGAAACACAGCATCTAAGTGAACATGCTAATTTTAGTTCCCTTACTGGCAGGATAAAATAACGCCCTAAAACAAGATATACTTTGCATGTTTGTTTAAGCAGCTGTCAAACCTCAATGCAAATTACTCTGCAGTAACAACTGTAACATTTTTCACTGGCCTCCATGCTGCTTTCTGCTGTTTACTAAACTGTTTTCTGGCCTATCCAGGACGTCAAATATATAACACACACACACACACACACACACACACACAGAGTAAGTCCTACTCATCTGCTGCAGAGACGTGCACACAGCTCTGGTCTACTGGCAACGGAAAGGGACATATTTAGTGGGTTCATCCACATTTCCTGCGTGCATGTGCTAGTTTTGGAGAAAAAGGGGTATTACTCACTCATGTAAAAGTTACAAGCAAGTCTCAAGTCTTAACTTTAAAGTTAGACCATTCTCTGGACTTCTTTTTGCTGCACTTTCATATCTCAGCAATTAAGTACAGTGAGTACAGTGTTAGCAGGCTGATCAATATGACTAAAAAAAAAGACATTTTCCTTCAAAGTAATCACTTGACATTTGACACAATACACTTACTTGCTTTCATGCAGAGAGTTAAATGACTGGATCAATACCACTCTCACGTCTGCACAGTAAATATGAAGCTACATTGAGGAGATGGTTTAATTTAACATAAAGGCTAGAAGCAGTTATCCAGGCTCTGTCCAGAGGCAACAAAATCCACCTACCAGCACCTCTAACAATGCATTACCAACAGATGCAGCGAGGGCGTCGCAATGCTTTCTGTTGAGAGGAGGAAAAGCAGTCCCACAGTGCATGGTGTTTTTGGTGTTCCGCCAAATTAGAAAGATTGTGGGATTGGGATTGTGGTGTGTTCAGTGTTGCAGTGCGTTTGTGTGTTTAAGTTTCATGAGCCACGTACAACATGTTGGCCACATGATGTCAGTGGCTTGTGAAACTTGGAACAAACTATGCGATAAAATGAAATTGAGCAGTGGCATTGCATATTTTTCTCCTCAAATGTTTTGGTGGATTTTTTAGATGGAATAACAAATAGTTTATAAGCTGGCCTGTGTTGTTTCCTTTTTAAAACAGCAAGCAGAGAGCCAAGGACTGCTCAACTAGCAGTGCGTTTATCAGTTTTGGTGGATTCCACATTTGGTCCAGGAGGGAATCGGAATCCACCGACCTTTTCAGTGGGTACGCCCATCAAGTGGCAATTAAGTAGAGCAGCACATTCCCTAGTGCCCCTCACCAGATCTGGTCTGCCAGATCTGCTTAATCCTTGTAAAATCCTAAGTATAACAACAAAATTTTGTGATTTTACATTCCATTTCTCGGTTGGAAGCAGTAATTTCGACTTCCACGATATGTTTTTTGTATGGATTGTAGGCGGATTTCGTTACTGTTTGACATAGCCTCGCAATCTGTTTTTCCTCATTTCAGTTTTTATGCTAAACTAAGCTACCAGCTGTTGGTGGCAGCTTTATGTTTATCGTGCAGGTATGAGAGTGGTATCGATCTTTTTATCTAATCCTTGGCAAAAATGAATGTTTTTCCCAAAATGTCAAACTATTCCTTTGAACGATGGCCATGTAAAGACGGGCTCAGCTGCACAGAGATGAAGCAATGCTTAAACAAATATCACATGTACACTTGACACTCAAGCAAAACACATTTTAGTCCGTAATCAGACAAACACCCCCAAAATGCAGCAACACACCAACAGATGGTGGGTGTGATGCAAACACACACAGACAAATTTGGCTACCTAAGCAGATGTGTACACAAACACACATACACACACACAAACACACAAGGAGACGCAAATTTCAAGAAGAGAGCCGTCGTCAGAAATGGCTTCAAAAAATATGGGCGACCAAACAGATGCGCACAAACACGCAATCAGTGCAAAAGGGGAGCGAGTCACCCCCGTGAGCGCACGGCGTCTGAGGGAACTGAGGGTCCTGTGTGTACAGAACTTGGATCTCGACCACATGAAGCACAGAGCGGCGAGGGAGAGAGAGAGAGAGACGGAGGTGGAGAGTGAGGGAAAGAGGGGGAGCAGATGGGTCAGCCATCTGGTGGATGGAGGAAAAGCGAGAGAGATGAAAAGAAGAGGGAGGGTGCGCTGGAGAGAGAGTTGGAGGGATGTGTGTGGAGGGAAGGGGTGGTTCATGGGAAACATCCATGTGTGTGTGAATGGAGTAGGAGTGTGTTTGCGTGGGACTGTTTATGTGTGCAGCAGAGTTGGTCAGCTGAGACTCAGGTGCCAGCGGACACTGCAGTTGAGTTACTCTGGCATGCTGTTGAATACACTTATGTCATACAAACAAACACACACACACACACACACACACACACACGCACACGGATGGTAATTAGGACCCTACAGACACATGACACACACAGGATTTGCATTCAAATATTAATGCACACAACATATATCTTGTGATGTAAAATGTATTTATTGACTCATTATTTCTCATTGAGAAAGTAATTACATTACTTTACCTATTACTTCAGACACCTCCATACCATTGATCCTGCTGTACCGCTGTTGGCTGTGTAGTTAGAGCTTATTATAGCTTATTCCTTTGTGCCATAGAGCTCCATCGTTGTCCAAAAACTATTAAAAATACATCAGTGAGCCACTGTTGCACTGGGTGACATGTTCCTTCATCATCATAAACACACACACTGTAGTTTATTTTGAGTCAATCCCACATACACCATCCTGCTGCCAGAACTACTCACTAGGGCACCAAATGTGTATTAATACACAGCTGAAAATAGTCCCCGACAAAGGCACTTGCACTATTTACTCCTATTTACGAGACATAGTGGTCACAGACAAAGCCACACATTATAGTAAGACACCCACATTATAGCACCATGTCCTGAGAATAAGACTGTGTTATTTCTTCTATTTTAGAAAGTACATAGGCACCCTTTAAAGGTCCAGTGTGGAGGAGTTAGGTGGATATATTGGAAGAAATGGTGTATAATATTCATAACTATGTTTTCATTAGTGTATATCACCTGGAAATTAGAACTGTTGTGTTTGCGTTATCTTAGAATGAGTTGTTTATATCTGCATAGCGAGCAAGTCCTCATCCGCTGAGTCCACCATGTTGCACGGCCATGTTTCTGCAGTAGCAGAAATGGTTTGAATGGCTATATTAAGAATGTGGAGGTAAGTCATGCCATGTTGGAGAGGGGTGCCATTTTTGTGAGGTATACGCTCTAATGCTCTCTGTTGCCAAAGTAAATGCACTCTAAAACAAGATAGTTTACAATGTCAGGGTATGTGTGTAGAAGTGGTGCACTTGAATCTGTAATCGAGCCTTTGGCC
Source organism: Plectropomus leopardus (assembly GCF_008729295.1). Classification (NCBI taxonomy): domain Eukaryota; kingdom Metazoa; phylum Chordata; class Actinopteri; order Perciformes; family Serranidae; genus Plectropomus; species Plectropomus leopardus. The sequence goes on from NC_056474.1 coordinate 26,367,870, forward strand.
AAAGAGTCAGATGGCTCTATGTTGTTTATCTTGATTTCAGTGACTTGTCCAGATCTTTTTTTTTTTTTCTAGGGTAGCCCAAGTGGAGGAGGGCATAAAGTACAAGCACTGTTGTGGGCACACGCGTCAGCATAGCTTTAATTTACCATTTTTGTCTCCACTACCCATACCTACTATAATTACTATCATTTTTTTGTTTATAGCCTACCTTTGTTTCTAGCTTTTTACTCCTTGCAATTGTATTTACGCTTCAAAAATCCTAAAAGTGATGTTCATTTGTGAAGATTATCTTTCTGAGTAAAATGTGTAAATATCATAAACTTCTGCTTGCCACAGAGCTTATTTTCTGCAATGATCCAAAATCCAATTAAAAAAATCCCATTTGCATTTTGTCAAGGGAACCAGGACAATGTTAACTTCTGGGCTGGCTTACAAATAAACATCATCCCTGCAGCACTCTACATGGCAGGACGGAGAGGTCAAAGTCTCGATGTGGTGTAATAACACTCTGGTTGGCTCTCTAACAGCAACAGTCATACTTTGGGTCACTTCCCCAGTAGATGTATTTTTCATGGGAATTACAGCTTAAATTTACATTTTGACTTGTGTAATATGAAATAGAACTGACCAGCAGAAAGTGAGAATATTTGCTGCCCCATCTGGTCATCGAGTACGCCCCATCCACAGAACCATGGCAACCTGCAGATTGAAGACATCAGAGCCGAGGCCCAGACCTTCTGCCCAGCAACATACACATATTGGATATACTGGCACAGGCCACCACTGCTCTGCATCACTTTGGCCAAAAATGGATTTTGTACCAAATAAATTAATAAGGGTTATTATTATGAAGTTACTTGTAGTTTGGAACTTCGTTCTTACAAATGTGAAAAGGCTGCAATTTAATGAGTAATGAGTCTTTACTGTTAACATGACAGTTGGCTGCATGTATGATGAATTAATTACACTATGAATGCTATAAAAAGCCACAGCTGTATGTAAAGATGCTTGTCTAGCATTGTTTAAGGACTTAACATTGATAGAATAAAAAAAGCAATATTGCAATTAAATCGAGGGTGATAGGGTTATGAGGTATGGTTAAAAATACATTTTTAAAAGTAACAGTATTTTTACTTGAGTATAATATTGTGCCTCTAGATCAAAAAAGCTAGAGAAAAATGTCTAGCAAAAAAAACCAACCCCAAACAGCTAGGGAAAAACTATATTTATAATGACCATAATTACATACTTAAAATTGTGTTACAAATATTTTTTTAAAAGCACCAGGTAATTTCCCTCTTTTTTTAAAAATAATTTTATTCTTTTAAAAAAAAATCAGATAATTTTCTTGTATTTTCACTGATTTCTTGCAAATTTTTTTTGGTAATTTCTTCTTCCGTTACACATTACCTTCTTTCCATGTTTTGGAAAGAATTTGCTCAGGTTCCAAAGGGTTAAAGACAAAAACATCAGTGTTAGGAGGCAGGTTGGGGTGGTGGAGGGCTCTAACAGCACAGTACATTCCCAGGAGCACAGTGTGTGGAACCATGTGAAGTGAATTTGAGTTATTTTGAGGTGCATTGTCACTATATTTCTTTGTCTAAACCTAACCTATGCAACTTTACTTTAAGCACGTAACATCATTTGTAGGGCGTCAAATGTGCATTTTCATGAGATGTTATACACACTGTTGAATGAGCATAAGTTGACTCTCTCCATTCCTAACTTAGTGATTGAGAAAGTTTCACAATCGTCAGAACCTAAACTCAAAAGTGTACATGCCTTTATATACGTAGTAGTACATGTAGGAGTATGTAGATTTATGTGGTGATGTATGTGCAGATAAAGAAAAACACATAGTATAAAAACATACACAATGCTTGCGACGGTTACTAAGATGCAACCAAAGGCATGACATGGTATGTTACAGATAGTGACAGTGGCACAGCAAGAAGGAAAAGGAAGAAAAGATGAAACCAAGAGATAAGTAAGACAAGCGATAAAGAAAAGATAAGTGACAGGATTGAGAGAAAAAAAACGCATAGGGGAGGCAGATAGTTTGATGAGACAGAAAGAGAGATAGACAGGATGAGAAGAAAGAGAGAAGGAGGCAGAGAGGGTGATGATGTAAAATGGAATACCAGAAAAACGTCTGGTGGGGCTGAAAAGATCAAAGAAATCATACTTCCAAAAGCCTAGATGTCAGAAAATGGAGACCAATTTATTGTGGATGGCAGGAAGCCTGGCTCCACCTGTAAATTACACTCTGTCAGCCGGAGCAGTGCCGAAACAATACCGGCCCCTGATGAAAGAGAAAGCGTACATGATGGGAAATGACTTTACAAGGAGGAATGACAAAGATTCCACTTTCACATTCCACCTTCAGCGGGACAACTTTGTATGCGGCTCACGGAGCCCACTTTCATCACTGTATGAAATACACTAATGCAATAATTATTGTTAATATGATCGCAGGTATGGACAATTTATCATTGTTAGCTGCTCAGCCACTGCCAACTCGATTCCGTGTGTGGTGGAGGAAAAATTAACCAGCATATAATTTGTTCAAACTTTATTTTCTCTCTGCCTGGATGGTTGGTGATTATCGTCATTATTGTGATTATCACTCACTTGGCTCTTGTTGTGTTTGTTGTTCGCGAGGACGTCAGCGCTTGCACACTCGTCCCAAGTGATTGTGCAGATGTATTCCAGCTTTTTTTTTTCATCCTCCCTTCATATTATAACTCTTGTGATGTTTATGACGGTGTTTGGACTCTTTGTTGTCTTGGTATTCCAGTGTGGTCGTTTACCTCCAGGGACACACTGATGCTGAATCTTTACTTGGGGAAAAAGACTAGAAAGAGGGGGAACGCACAAAAGCCATCTATCAGCTGGCAGCTTGACATTGAGCCTCTTCTCTTGGAGATGAAAGATGACACCACACACACACACACACACACACACACACACACACACACACACACACACACACGCTCTTATTCAAATCACACATTTTCAGGCAGTGGAAATGTTTCCAGACATTTCACACATTAACATTGTATAGTGAGACAATTCTACAAAATTCAGTTTGAAATTCTCAGGAACTGATCATTTATTTATTGTGGATGAAAGAGTCTTTCTAAAGGTATTTGCGTGACTTGTTTCTCTTAGTTTATAGTTTTATCAGGGCCTCAAGCAGTTCTCTCATATGGAATGTTCAGATAATGTAGATTTTAGATAATTAGGAAATGTCAATATACAGAACAACAAAGCCCATCACTAAGGCTAAATTTTACTAACTCATTCCAACTTCGAATATTAGATTTAAAGGTTAGCCGCCAGCTCAGCCAACTCCACGCTGAGAACTGAGTGCAGACAAAGTGAATCTAACTCTAAAACAAATATATGTTCTGCATAACCTATAGAGCTCCTTTAATGATAATGTCAAAGTTAATAGATATATTGTGATAGTTGGTAATTAGTAACTCGAAGCTTTCAGTCATTGCAGTGTTTGTTGGTTTACAATAATTGAAGAGCTTTTGTGTTGCAGCCTTCTATAGCACAGTCAGTCTAAAGAACACAGTTTTACTGACACTGAATCACACAAGATTGGATTCTTCATGGTCCCCTCCAACAGATGACGGCGGTCTGTGTGAATGTAGATGTTACTCAGTGTCAAAACACAAGTCTGAAATGTTTTTCTTTTTTCACAAAGGCTTCGGGAGACAAAATTACAATGATGTACCACTTTTGTCCCACCGCCTCATGATAGCTGTTAAGGTGTCAGTATGCCGTGGGCGAAGTGCTTGTCGGATCATACAGCCGCATCTAAAAAACTCTCCCTCTTCACCTTTCTGACTTCGGAATTAGAAAGGCTGAATCCAACCATTTTTGAAACTTTCTGAAACCGACAAACACACCCATCGTATTTTCAGCTCGGTGTGGGGTGGTGAGAGGGTGAGAGGGGTTTGAACTTCTCTCTCAACCCTTTTTCATTCTTTACACAACTGTACCTGTCACTTTGTGCCAATGAGTGCAACACCATTAATGCTTTCTGAAGAAGACAACAAAAGTGTGCACACTCTAAGTCCCATTAAAAAGATTATTGTGTCTCGCCCCCTCTATGACAGCGGACTTCTGACCTGCCTTAAAAGTGTAACTGTTTGTAACTGTTATAAACTCTTTTGCCTTCAGATGTAGCCAGAAGACACTTGTCGGGACTATGCTTCAGATTGAGAAAATTTAGAATTAGCAACCAACAAATATTGAATCTGTGATTACCAGTAGCAACATCAGGACTGGTATTGTTTTTTACTTTGTGAGTGTAGCCTGGAACTACTAGCTGCTACTGGAACTACGAAGTGATTCTGGGTACTTTGCCAGGTGTTAGTTTATTTGTGGACACATATATTCACCATGATAGCTTCACAACTTTCTAAGATGTAGTCACAGAACTTTATAGGTGTGTAGTAGAGATCAAAAGAAATCAAAAAAGAGTTTGAAGATGGGTATTGTCCAAGCAAGGACACCAGAGGTAAATATATGTAACTTTGGGACTTAATGAAATGTAAACAGGTGAGTTATAAAAAAAACCCCCTTACAGTTGTTATAAGAGTTAAAATTATTTATAGGGACCAAAGGAGTTAAACATGTTTATTCCTGCTGTAAAGTTGGACATTTTAATTTGGGTGTTTAATGCCGATTGACTGTTTTGGAGCTGGCCTCAAGTAGTCATTGGTTGAGCTGCAGTTTTTGGCACCTCTGCTTTGGCTTCATTTTCTAGCATTGAGCCTCCAAGGCTGGAAAATGAAGCCAAAGCAAAGCTGTCTGGTGTGACCAGGAAACATAACCAGAGAATATGGTTTATGGTTTTAAATGGCACGTGAAGATTTATTAGAGATGAATTGTAATAAGAAATATTTAATGCAGTGGAGGTTTGTGGATTATACCTTTCTTTTATTATCTAAAGCCCTATGAGCCTGGTTTTGGTGATTTTCAGATGACAATACATTTAGCCTTGCCTAATAAAACCTGATACATCTTGTAATTGTTTACTACTTGACTTGATGACTTAAGCCCTTTTGTCATATGAATCTGCATGCCCATAGAATCAGGACCGAACATTTCACAGAGTTTCCCTTTCACACATTTAGCAAACAACAGGTCAGATGCATTCTCAATTAAAGGAAAAACTGTATTTGGTTCAGGCGTGTGTAGCAGCTAGGTACGGTGTGCAAGAGGCAGCATATGACCATAGACTTTAAAATGATATAAGCAACCAAGGAGAAGTCACCCATTGATTTGTGGACTCCCATTTTGAAGCCTTAAGTTAGGCATTTAAGACATTGGAATCTTTGGTTTTTGGAGCCAGAAGTGACCATATATGGGCGAGAGGGTGGAGCTGTGGAGGGTGGATCTGACTGGGAAGCTGATGACACGATTGGCAGACAGACAACCTGTCACTCAAAGTAGTCTGCCTTTCATTATGCGTAACTTAACAAAATATAAAAGAGTGAGTTATAGAAAACTTCACCCACCCTAGTTGTCATGAATGTTAAAATAAGCTATAGAGAACAAAGCTGTTTTTTTTTTTTTTTTTTTGTATCAGGCTGTAAAAATATAAATTTTTACTGTTAAGTTGGACATTTTAACATGGGGGTCTATGGGATTGAATGACTTCTGGATTCACAAAAGTTCCTGAATCTCATGGTCTCTTCAGTTAGTAATTTTCTTTTCATCTTTGTGTATATGATCCTTCTTCATCACGTGGATGTTTTTGTTTTTTTCTTCTCATTTTCTGCGTGCCTCAAGATAGAAACATCATCCTCGCGCCCACTCGCTCGCGGTGAATCCTCTGTACAAATACAAGTTCATTTGAGGTCTGATCCAAATGATTCTGACATTTGCATTCACACACAGCTCCTACATACATTAATGTCTAGATCATTTAAGGTTTACAGTGCGCGTCTCAAAGGGGCTTTTCTTTACACATGTGGCATGTTTTACAGGATCTCCAGGGCCTTTTTCTTGGCAACAACGAAAACAGTGAAAAGTGAAATCCTTTCACAACTGCATTATTGCACAGGATTTCAAGTCAGATGCTGCGCCAGTAGTGGCAGCTTGTTTACTTCTACTTACAAGCCACATTAGTCTACATTTAAGTCTAACATTTATTGTTGCATGTTGCTCTTTTAAACAAAGTAAAACAAGGTTAAAGTTGACCATCTTCACTTTTTCAGCTCCACCAGGCCACAACGACTCGCAGCTGCATCTCCACAGGCTCGGGCTCATTTCACAGGGAACCTCTCCTGTTGTTTGGGCAGCGGTGCTTGAGGCCAGGCTCTGAAGCCTTCCTTGCCATGGGAGCTGGTTGTGAGCTGGCCAGGACAGAGGCAATAGAAGCTACAGTTGCTGGCATGACTCCTGCACAGCCACTGGCCGGGAGCTGCTGGAAGACACAGGACAGGTGGCCTTCGAAGGAGCCCAGCAACTGAGAATTGAAGGCATGCCAGAGTGTGGTGAGTACTGACAACAGAGAGTAAAACTAGAAGAGTGTATTAAATTTCTGAAAACTCAGTTGCGATTAAGATGGTAATGGACAAGGTCGGTTTAAAAATGATGTTCCTGGGATATATCATAACTTTCTGCATTTTTATTCATCACTTGTAACCCTGTGTAATAAGGTGGTTCGGAAGGCTTATGTTACCTTGTCAACCCGGCGCTTAACAAAACAGCAAAGTAAGTGCAGATAAATTGACTCATTGAGAAGACTTGGAGTAATAAAAAGTGAGCTTTCTTTTAGACGGAGCAGGTCCTTGAGTGTACATGTACCTCCTGGTGTGAATAAAAGTTCAGGTCGTTTATTATTATTATTCACTTTCAGGTATAACAAGTTGTATGACATATTTAATCTGTTTCTGACACTATTATAGAATCACCTCAATTGAAAGACATATAGCACCAGGAGTCCTGAACACTACGTACTGGATGCCAATAGTCGTTTCACACTACTTAAAGCTCCATTGAAAAGATTATTAACACAATTTGTTTCAGTGGAAAACCCAACAACCTTGAAACCTGGCTTTTCTGAACTCTTGTGATCATGAAGTCATTCAATGTAAAAATGATCAGAGGCAATAATTAGAAATTAATAGAAACAGAAAAAAACATGAACTTAGCCAGCAGGGTCTCTGTTACTTCAGTCCCCAGAGCCAGAGTGCATTTTTTCTCGTTCAATTTCAGTCCAGGCTGCACACAATAAATTGTTGCCACATCCAAGTCATGAGATTAAGATTAAAGCAGAATTTTGATGGATTAGATTCATTCCATGCATGATCGATGAAAGAGGGTATTTAACCTGCCATAAAATCAACTTACAAGGGGAGTTAAGAGAGCTCTCTGTAGCCCCTTAAGGTGTTGGAAAATGTTACGCTTGCTGCAGCGGCTTAAATTAGACTGATTTAGCCAGCGGCTGGGGTGTTTTACCTGCTTTTTGTGCTCCATTGGAGCCGCTGCTGATGTCGACAACATCTTGTGCTCGTGGGCTCTCTTTGACTTTTGTTTGGTTATTTTGCATTTGAGATCCAGCTGGTAGGCAGCTAGCATCTGGGTGCACAGGCATATTTGCTCTCCAGCATGCACACGGCAATTAAATATGCTCGCTGACACTGCTAATATTCATCAAGCAATTATCTATTTAACTTACTGACCAAGTAAGTGATTGTTGTCCTGTTTTAACATCAACATAATTTTAATACAGCGACCAGATATGATTCATTTTGGCATTTCTGACTCTGTACTCTCTGATTCATGTTAGTGTGTGTGTGTGTGTGTGTTTTGTGTGCTTTTCTTTAATGAACAGTATAATGTTATACTGAGCAAACAAGGTATAGGCAGTAGGCTATTACTAAAAGGTACTGTGTTATTAAAGCTAATGTAATCTGATAAAGCAACACATTGTCACCACACACAAAGATAAGGAAAAGTCTGATCTAAAGGCACATGCAGACTTTAATGGGCTATGCGGCGCACGAATCCTCCCACACCTCTAAAAACATAATCTAATGTCAACCTATAATGTGTTTGTTAGCATCATTATCGTACATAGCATGATTTGTTTTGGGATATTATTATAAAAGAAACATATATTAGTGCAGTTTGTGGGTGTGAAGCAAAGAAAAAAAAGATCCAAAATTGCATCTGTGCTTCTTGCAGCTCAGACAAAAAAGGGGTCATTTAAGTTCTGTCGAAACAGATGTTCGCTATCACACTAAAATTATCCTGAGCAAGCATTCCTAGACTCCTTATAAATAAGCTGTGTACTTGAAGTTTATGGGGCCTTCAACTGTAGGTTGTAGGAGGTAGCAGAAATCCCACCAAGGTCTTGTTTAATTGGCACGTGGCACATTTTCCCAACTCATCTTGAAATGCAAAGATATGATTTTAAAAAAAGTCAAGTGTTGCGTAGGAGTAGTGTAGTTGACACTGATTTGCAAAATGAAATACAAAATTAAACAAGAAAAGCAGAAAAGAATGCAGATGTTAGCCAGGCCACCAAGATGCATCTCACTGTGTTTCAGAGGCGTCCCAGTCTATTTTATTTACTTGTTGCTCAGAGTAGATGGAGTTTTTCTGCTAACAGGCACTGTATGTAAAATAAAGATGTGATTCAGTTATGAGGCTGAATGTATTTTTTAAAACACAGTGACAGGACAACAAAGTAGGAAATAACAACAATAACAATTGAAACAGACAAAAAAAGAGAAACCATTTGACCACCTACTTACTGATAATATTCAAGATCGAAGCACAAATATGGAAAAATGACCAAATCAATATCTGCATGTTGCACCTGGTGTGATATGACACCATACAGCGAAAAAAGCAAAACCAGGTCACAGCCATGATAGTTGGGGCACTGCACCCAGTGTCCCTCCTGACTCCCTAAATATTTAAGATGGCATTGAAAAGATAAGAAGGGGTTTTGTTCTTTTCATATCATGCCAAGGTTTGGTGGACCATATCATATCACGTATACAATTAATTTGCGAGTGCTTTGGTTCAAAATGGGACCAACTTTTTGTCTGGATGTCAATGTTTAAGGCCAATATTTGGCCTGCAGTAAATGGTTAGGTTCGTTGTTTTCAGCTAAATGATTTATGGAAAACTTGCATCCCTTACCGGCAGGTTAAGAGGAGTGAGCAGTTAATGACGGTATAAAACAGTCAATAAAACACTTTTTTAACTATTGTGAATCACTGCTATCACGAAGTCCTTGAACATGCGGTCATAAATGTTGGATAAAAATATTAGGTTGATTGGTCCAGTAGTTAATTGATTTAATGGCTGATTCACACAGACACACTCACACACCAACACAAGCACATGCACACACACGCAAGACCAAACTTTTTTATCCCCCCAAGGCTTACACCTGGGGGGGATAAAAAACAATGTAATAAAATGCAATACAAATTGAATACAAAAGATAATACATCTAGAATTAACTCTTTTGGATCACCTTTGTACAGCCTAGAAAGAGAGGACTCTACAGAGTCAGTATTATGGATGTTTTTAATATCAGATTATATGATACCAACTGTATATAAGCAGTAAATTATTCAACAGAATAATGAAACTCAAATAACAAATCAAATTCATAAAGGTCGATCTTTATTAACTATTCATGTAAAATTCAAACATATTATGTAATTTTGCTCTCATGAATCTATCATTATCCATTGAGTAGGTAGGTATGCAAAATAAAAGAAATGCTGGCCATGAATATTTTTGAGATGACCCTGAACACACTGACTGCACTTGGCATTCATTAGATATGTGTGATTCACATGCAGGTAAATAAGAGAACCAACCTTCATTAAATGCAATATTAATCCAGAAAGATATATATTTTATGTAACATAAGATTAGCCTTTATTCTATTGTCTTTCCTCAGAGAAACTTGTCCTCTTGGCATACAAGGGGACACAAGTGATGCAACAGCACACAGCCTCTCCATATATGCACAGCATATCCATGCACATGTACAATCACAGTTTACTCCAAGTAACACACATAGATCCATGTACACCAGAACATACAGAACAAGAATATTGCACAGTGCCCTACACCTAAAAGACAATGAATTCATTAATCTTAAAATAAGGACTTAATCAGTATTGAATTGTCTTAAATCCATCTTTCAAGACATTGGAAGTAGGATGTTGCGAATTGCTTTTTTCTGATATTGCATTGTAAAATCACAAAATAATTGGTAACATTTTTTAAAAGAAAAAAAAATTTTTTTTTTTTTTACTGCATTCCTCTTCTTAGATTCTTCATAATGGGAATTAAAGCCGTGGAATAACCCCACATACTTAGTGAGGCACACAAAATCAGGGGAGTTGTACAGAGCTTACATGAGCACATGCACGTACATACTGTGCACTACAGGAGCTACAGGAAGACTGCTCAGACGTACTTACATCAGTGGTTCCATCAGCCTCTAGTGCAAAGAAAATGCATTCCCTCGCTTCAGACACAATTTCTCTCTGGACTGCTACTGCATCCAGTCGTATCTTCGCCGAAGCCACTTACGTCCCCGGACAAATCATACGTCCTCTTGTTGTCCGCTCTATCATTAACCTGCCACAAAACTCAATCCTGATAGCTATGCCCCAGCAATGGAAGTCCCTTACGTCCAAGGTATAATAGCAATCTGAAAAACAGCATCAAAACAACTGTCTTGGCAATTTTCTGGTCTTTCTCAGCCTGTTCAGCCTGTCTGTGCTATTGATTAGCTCCTGCTATAGCAAATCTCTCCCAAAATTTAGCTGACTCATGGATGACCCCGATCCTTGCGCTTTGACCTGACGGGATGATGTTTTCACTGGAGATAATAGAAATTAATTAGATTTGTAGACTTTCAAATGTCTTATCATATTATTAAAAAGTTGGCAAAATTGTTCATACAGCCTGTTGGTTAAGATAACTTTTTACAGGCTGTGTTGTTCCACTCCTTGTCAATAGGGGGTGCTGCAGCACTCTTAGCACTGATCTTCCCACTCTCAGCACTCTCTTGTTGATGCAGCTGTTTTTAGTGAAAAAGCTCTGATAAACCAACTGCATGCAACCTGCACAACACCAAACTGCAGACAAGTAATTGACTAGCTGGTGAACAAAGTTTACCATCTAGTCAGTTGGAAACCAAAACAGAGCAATAAAAATAGATACTACATGTCCAGTGTTGGGCTTGTGACTCAAAAAGTGTAATGTTTTACTCATTACCTGTAACTCTTTTAAAAGCAGTATCATTAATTTATCAATTATTCCCTGCAAACAGTAATTTCTTATATTACTATATCTTATATTACTCGTTATGCTACTTTTCTGTTACACCCCACAAAATGTGCAATTGCATCCTTTCCCCTCAAAATTGACACCTCATGTGCTCCTCTGTGTGAATGTNTTCTTATATTACTATATCTTATATTACTCGTTATGCTACTTTTCTGTTACACCCCACAAAATGTGCAATTGCATCCTTTCCCCTCAAAATTGACACCTCATGTGCTCCTCTGTGTGAATTCAGGGTAATGTTGATCGCTGGTAGGTGCAGCTAAGGCTTAATAGCTTGCAAGTCATTTTTACCTTGGCGTCTTGGCTATTTTTAATCCACCACACTAGCGTAGCCCAAAAAAAAAATGGAGGTGCGTATTGTTACACCCGGCCTAATGGATACCTGATGTAACACAAAAGGACCATCTAGGCATCATGGAGGGGCTAAACACAATAAACAAAATATCTTATATTTTTAAACACTGACTTACCTAGAATGAAAATAACAAATAAACCTACAATACCTAACCATTAATATTACCTAACTCCCTACTAGGTAGGGAGTTAGGTAAAGGTATCCCTACCTAGTAGGGAGTTAGGTAATATTAATGGTTAGGTATTGTAAGTGTCCCTTACAATAAAGTTGGGCTGTTAGTATAAATTTAAATAACTATTTACAATATGTATGCTCAGAAGGCACTGTCACAAACGAACACACTCAAAATCAACAGCGATCGCGTTGGGAGCCAGGAAGAAAGCGGCAGCGTGACAGCTCCCCAGGGTCCTTTTAAAATCCCCACTGTCATTCCTTCAGCCAACCACGAGCCGAGCCACATGACGAGCTCCGTCCAATCATGTGCTGGCGCACAGACAGAGACAGGCACAAACAGCAAAACAACATAATAATAATAATAATAATAATAATAAATAATAATAATAATAATAATAATAATAATAATATAAAAATGACACAATTTAACACCCATTAACAATAATATGACTCACAGTCATAACAGCATTGTAAAAACTGTGTGTGCTAATCTAATTATCTCTACAACACATTATAGGCTAGAATAAGAGGAAAACTTTTGGCCAAAAAAAAAAAAAAATGGCACAAAAAAATCCAAGTCCAGGCACTCAAGTGGGTTTGAAAAATGTAAAAGGCCTTAAATTTAATGGGCTACATTCATTAAAATTACACCAAAGACAAACCTTGGTTTGTCTTTGTGTCACTGCACCCCTGAAGAAGGCGCAAGCTGATACGCGTTGGTGTAATTTTAATGAATGTAGCCCATTAAATTAAAGGCCTTTTACATTTTTCAAACCCACTTGAGTGCCTGGACTTGGATTTTTTTGTGCCATTTTTTTTTTTTTTTGGCCAAAAGTTTTCCTCTTATTTTGGACATTTTTCCCTTCCATGAGCACCGGTGGTTTGAGGGACACCAGCAGCGCTCCAGTCTCCTCTCTCTCACATTATAGGCTAGATTGATGTGCACATCTACAAACATAAAACCATCCATTCTGATTTATGTTAGGACGCCCAACTCTTTTTAAGAGTGTTGCTTGACAAAAAAAATAAAAATCTATTTTTCATTTATTTAACAATAGAAAAATAATAAAAACGACTAAATAATTGGCTGAGGTACATTTGATATAGCTTAGCAGATGTTTCAGAACCATGGACAGCACTGTTTGTTATGTGTAGGGGCCACTGGTGCTTGTGTTGGACATGGAGCTGTCCGTAGTCCTGAAACATTGCTGAGCTAACCTGCCTGCTTTGCGTAGTGGTAAACAGAAATCACACACTCATCTCCTTTTCAATCCGATCATAGCAACCCACAGACAGAGGAGAAGCCACAGGGATTTGGGCTAAGTGTAAAACAAATCGTTTTGCTAAGGCTAAAACTAAAAACATCATTCTTCATCTGATTTTGGGTGTTCCAGCTGTCTGTTGCATAAAGGCTGCATCTGTCTACAATAAAATTGCAGTTTGGATTGTTTCACCATTGTAAGGCTACAGCCATCCTCAGTGGCTAAGGAGGGTTGACCTTTGGTGGGGTCTGTTTCCTGGAGCTTCATGTTGTTGTGCCATCGGTTGTGTTTTCAGAGGTTTGAGGTCATACATCTTGCAGTGTAAAGAGACTTAGTATCAAAATCAAAGTAATGCGAATATTTTTTAGTCGTTGAATATACAATAAGTGTTTCCATCAGTGCAGTACAATTATTATGAAGATGAATCCATTGTGATGTGTCGCAAATTAGTAGGAGGCTGACGATAAAAGTGATGTTGTGATGAGTTATGTATTTTTGGGGTAAATGTATTGTTATCACTGAAATTGTATTAGTAATTTGTCACACTACTCTTTACTAGGAACAGTAATATTATTACTGTAACGCGCTACTCGTAATGCATAACTGCCCAACACAGTCCACGTCCAAAACTGCACATATGCCAAATGAGCAGGCACGACTCCAAATAATTCCAAGTATTGCTCTGCTTCTTCTTGTTGTGTAAATAGGAGTGTGTTTGACAAAAAACAAGGTGACTTTTTGTCTTGATTGTGTTTCCAGCTTGTTGTACAGCCACTAAAAAACAGTTATTGCAGATTTAATCTCTAAAGCTACAACATGCTTTGTTGTTTCTTTTATCTGTTCTTGCTTTGTTTGATAAGTAACAAAAAATGTACAAAGGTAAGAGGCCTCTTGCTTCATGTCGACATTGAATGCCGCTATCACTGCTTTAAATGACAAGTGCTGCTGATAAGAGATATTGTCCGCTCTAACAAGTACGGTTTTTCATTTTATTCATAAAAGCAGCCTGTTAGAAAACATTTTCAGGTATGTGTGGCTTTGTGCAGAAAAATATGATTGCCAACTGGTCTCAACAATTCCACTCTATCAAATGTGACCAGCTGGACAGCTAGAACCTGCAATATCAGACACACTGCGATGCTATTCTATGAATATTTTGTGAAGGGCCTGTGTGAAGGACGATGTTCAGATTTAGTGTAGCAGAGCAGCTTGTTCACCTCCTCCCCCCTTCCTCTTTTCTCAACCCATATCTTCCTCTCTTTCACTGATTGTCAACAGCCGTTTAAAGGCTGATATAATTTGCTAAAAGAACCTTTGCCAGTTGGATGAGTGACAGTAAAAAAAAAAAAAAAAAAAAAAGCAGGCAGGAAGAAAAGCTAAATAAAAATGCATCCATATATGGCCATTTGCATTCAGACACTGGCTCATGCACCCTCTCTGGCACAAAGCCCTTGTCATATTCATACCTGGACTCCCGCCACCGACAGACACACAAATATACAATCCACTCGCTGCTGTCTGTCCATGGCATTCTTTTGAGGGCAGCTGCACTCTAAATGGCAAATGCCACACAGAAAATGAAAGGGAAGGAAAGGAAAGGAAGGGAGAAGGAAAAGGGATGGAGAGGAGACATGAGCGAGGAGGGGAGAAAAAGAGAAGATGACAGTGCCTGAGGGAACAAACATCACCTCCTGTCTGGCTCCCTGACAGCAAGGAGCAGACAGGTGGGGAAGGGAGGACGACGAGCCGAGCAGTGTGTGTGTTTGTGTGTGTGTGTGTGTGTGTGTGTGTGTGTGTGTGTGTGTGTGTGTGTGTGTGTGTGTGTGTGTGTGTGTGTGTGTGTGTGTGTGTGTGTGCAGAGGTGCGGCATCTCTCCAGCCGAGAGAAGGGCATCTGTCCGTCTCTGCTCGACTCGGACTATAGCGGCGGCAGCTGTCCGTGCCTGTCTGAGTGCCGTGCTATTAAACGCTATACCTGGCCAGCGTCTCGCCGTAGATCTGGAGTACCATCATGCATCTGTCCAGCCGTCTGTTATCCTCATGCTATCTGTCACTCTGCCTGTCTGTCCTTGTGTCTGTCTATTTATGAAGCAAAAGCTGCACGTTCTTGTTGCAGTGAGCACACTTTCTGTCTATTTGTCCACCTGCTTGCCAATCTGAAGCATCCGTGGCTGTGCTGCCTTCTTGTCATTTTACATATCTGCACTGGCTTTCTGTTTATCCGTGTGTGTGTGCCAGCACGGTCTGTCTCTCTGTTCCCTGTGGATCTTATATACTGATAGATGGCTGGAAGATATACTGGGATCAAAGCTCCTTATTTGCTGCAGGGAGCGCACCCCTCCTCCCCACTTCCCAGCAAATGACAGTGGCCTTCACATGCTGTCAGCCCGCACACATGTACAGTATGTGCATACACTCACTGGTATGCACAAACATGAAATGCATGGAGGCAGTTATGGGATAGAGAGGGCAGTGGATAAAGCTAGTGTGCATGTGTTTGAACATGAACGTATGTGTGAAGGTTTGCTTGATTTTTCATGGTTGTTTTAGATCTCTACAGGGTTAAAGAGGTGCTTTGCATTAAACTGCGGGCACACTGACAGGAAATGGAGCGAGTGAGATTTCAACCTCGCACCGGCTTCATCTGATCTGTTTCGAGTTAAAACAACTGACTAAATAATCATCTCTGATACTGACATTTGAATAAATATCAGTTTTGTTGCTCTAACACTGATTAACATGCCACAGAAATGATTCATCCCACTCCCAGTTCATGCAGCGCTTTTACATTCACAGGGAGATCTTTCCTGTCGCAAATCGCTTAGGCACACAGGTAGGGATGTATTCTGAATGTGTATGTGTGTGTTTTTTTTTATTGAATGTGTGTTTTTAATACACAGAAGAGAAGAGCCTATTATTATGTATAAACAGAGATTTCCTGCTTGGCAATAGAGAAAAAGAAATTCCTTAAGTACAGACACTTAAACTTCTGCAACTTCAACTTAAAAAGTGGACATCTTTTAATAAACTGATCAGAACAATATCCTTTTTGTCTGATATGAAATACAAAAAACAAAATTGCATAATGTTTTGTATCAGTAGTTGAAGCGTTGAAGTTTTCCCTTTAATCCACACCCATTGTTGACCATTTTGGTAGGAACTATTTCCTCAGTACTAATGAGGCTTTTCCAATGGCATTTTGGTGACACAAACCAAGCTGATTTGCATTTCCACTACCGGTTTAAATGTGCCAAATCATGCCCGCGATTTACCATCCCCGGAGTCGGTCAATGTCTGTGTGTGTTTTTGAATCCCTCCATGAGGGTTGTGGTAACGTCAGATGTGCTTTATCATCATTCCGGGACAATTCTTCTTCCTCTTCAGGATCAATTTCATCGTCTCATCTCCGTTTGTCAAGCAATAAGTGGGAGATGCTGAGCAAAATTGTAACAACAGCTTGAAAATCCATTATAAGGGCTATAGAGGCTAAGAGGCTATAAGAATGTACCGCCGTGACAGCAGCTCAATGAGGCTGTACTTAGACACAGCTGTGCTAAGAGCTAAATGCGAGCATCAGTGTGCTAATATGCTCACTGTGACAATGCTAACATACTGATTTTTAGCAGGATTAACCTATACCATTGTCCCTATCTTAGTTTGGCCTGTTTGCCTGTTTGCATTTGCTAATATACAGCTGGTGAATAAGTGACATGTCAATAGTTTAGCAGATATTTGATCATGAACCAAAGTCGTGAACAAATAAAAACTTTCACATGGTAGCTCTTTTTTTTTTTTTTTTTTTTTACATATTTTCTTTTAAATAATCTACAAAATCAATCAATACTTTTTTTTTTTTACATCTTTTCTTAAAAATCAATCAAGTCTTTGTCTTCTTTGTGCATTCAGCAGTGTGATTGGTTGTTAAACACTATGATGTCATCACTAAAATAAGAAATTACTCTCTGCTACAGCTACACATATAAATAAAACAAAATCAAAAATTTCTTTTTAAAAATCTGATTGTTGCAGTCTGTGAAAACTTATCGGATCTATAGCACATTTCATGGCAATCTATCCAATGATTGTCAAGATATTTCACTCTGAATCACAAATGTCAATCTCATGGTGGCGCTAGAAAAAAAGTCAGGAAGTCACCAAAGTTATTGAGATTTATCCTCTGGGGATCATGAAGAGCTGCACCAAATTTCAAGGCAATTCATAAAGCTTTTTGTCTCGATGTTTCAGTCTGGAACAAAGTGGTGGACCAATGGACTGACACTGATATCCCTAAGGCCACACTGCTGCTGTGGTTATTAAAAATTGCTCACAGCGAGGGCTCTGGATTATCTGGAGCATGCTTTTGTACTGTTTGTGTAAAGAGATTATTGTGTCACATTTTCAAATGTCATTTTTCATGGCCATGAACACCAGAAACTAAATTCTGTTGGTGTCCATGGTATTCAGAAACCACAGATGGGTATCTCAGAACCAGAGTAATTTTTGTGAACTGATCCTTTTAACTAGAATAACGCATGGTTTACAAGATCATAAACGGTACGCACGGGCTGAATTTGAACCTGTGATGTTGGGAGGACACAAAAAGCCTCTAGCTTGTTATGGCACAAGTTGTTTACACAGTGCCTAAAAGCCTAAAAGTGTATTTTTTTGGTACTGTGTACAGTACATTCAGTCTGGTTCTGCTGCCTGGCCAACCGACTCTGCCTGCCAAACACATGTATGGCAAAACTGACTCCCCGGGCTGCAGCAAAGTGTGGTACATCCAGGCAGACGTGCTCTCTCGCCCTGGGAAGAGAAGAAAAAGTATTCAAACGCCCCCCATCCCCGACCCTCCCCCACACACACAGATGTATACATCCAATTTAATAATGTACACACCCGTGCTATCGTTCAATAATAAAGACAGAAAAAGAGGCAAGTACACACTGCCTCTTCTCTTTCTTTCTCTCTTCCTCCCTCTCTCTTGTCACACACACACACACACAAATACACACACACACACACACACACACACACACACACACACACACATGCACGCACACACTGCCTCTCCCTGGTGGATAAATCAGTCCTTTCATGCTCTGTCGTCTGGCTGGCCCTGTTCTACTGTGTTTCTATAATAGAGAAAGAGCAGTCCCTCTCTTTTACTATTCCAATGGTCACACATACATCTTCCTCTTCCCTCCCTCTCTCTGTTCTTCAAAGGACTTCTGGTAGAGTCAATCTACAAGTAGACTGGAGACTGAAGATAGGGGACTTACAGCACGTGTAATGTCTGAGGAGGATATATCAGCCTAATGAAATGTGTGTGTGTGTGCGCATGTGTGTGGTGCTGCGTGTGAAAGATGGCGAAGTATAATTTGCTCTTAAGTGATAAGGATTGAGGTAATAGCTTTCTGAAATAGGAGCGCGACGATGATGAAGGTGGTCTGATTAACATGGATATAATAATGTTATCATTGGCATGTAATCAGGTGATGGCTTATTGTTGATAATGATGATGTTAATGATGATGACGGTGCCCCTGCTGGAATTAGATCTGTAATGATTCAAAAGGCACATTTTTAAAGGTGAATTAACCATAGGCCACAAAAATGTCATGTTTGTTAAAGGATGTGAAAGAGGCCCTTTGGAGTAATCTTGTCAACAAACAAAAAAGGCATTTTTACATTTAGTGTTTCATACCAAAATGACCTGTATTCTTAAGCAAGGGCATAGGTTACGTTTCAGCATTAAAGGCTGTTTGAAGACTTTTCACTAGAAGACTTTGAATGTCAAACACTTAATTTCCCACATTCTGGTGGATTTTATCGCACCAATTTGTGCCTTTTCTGCATCAATTTAGTGTGTGAATGTCTTCAATTTTATCAAAACAAAATTCTGCTAAATCCAGTCAGTTTTATTGGAGGGGGCAAATGCACACTCTCTAAATATTGAGGCGGACGTGCCTCCTGCATCCCCCTCAAAATCTATGTCTGTGTTCTTGAGGTCAAACCAATGTGTTAAATCCACCTCCTACCTCATAAAACATTTGCAACGCTAATTATTTAAATATATTTAATCTTACAGTGTTATTATTCATGTTGCTGTCTTCCTCACTGGCTTTGTTGGCACATTACTAATTACCACTACTGACTGTCAGTGGGCTGAATCGTGTGAAACCACATGCTCGAGCATCCTCCTGTGCAAGCATGACACAAACAAAACACAGACCCACTCTTAAAAACATTGCACTATCATGCATGCACTAACATGGTCAAAAACCCCACAGGTTACCTTTAAATCTTGCTGTAATAGAATAGTGAAGACAGGCTGTTATATACTGAAATGAGATGTCTGACAATGACTGATAATAACATCTACAAGTCAGTGCAGAAACTCTCATAATTCTGTAGACTAAAAAAAAAATAGCATTTTAGCAAAGTTCACTTTATGACCTACTAAAAAATGTGTGGTGCTGTGATTATCTGCAGAGACTCTTTCCCTTTTCCTGTATTTTCTTCTTATTTATGTGTTTGGGACGTTCCTGGACACAGCAGGTGAAGTTGGGGCTGTCAGGATGGGAAAGGAGCGACCAGGTGTCAGAATGTAAGCATCCAAGAGGGTAGCTGTGAAAATCTGAAATGCTGTGCCGAAAAAAAAGAAACAAACGCAAACATAGTGAGGCTTAAGTCAAGCTGACGACGGTTGAATTTGGATTTCACTGTTGCTGGCAATACTGTTTACAAACAGTCGTTGACAATTCCAACACGTTCTCATCCCAAGTTGATATATATTGCCACTTTATAGTGAACTTTATATTACGCTCTAGGTATCCTTTTGCATCTGCTATTGATGTTCCGGGATGCCGCTACCTTGATGTTAACACAGGCACATGTTGGGATTACACTACACATGGTTATATTTAGGCAACAAAAGCACATGGCAACCAATGCCGGGATGTCAACAAACACACATGCTGGCGTGGATGGTTAGGATAAGGGGAAGGTGGCACATGGTGAGGTGTAACAAAACCCCATAACATCGATAACAGTCAGAGGGAAAGTGAACATTGGACTCCTACATGAAAGTCCAGGGTTTGTTGGACCCATCAGCCTCTTCTCTTGCCTGCCATATAGGCATCCTTGCGCACCTAATATTACATTCTTACCAGTATTTTAACCTGAGGCTGCCGGTTTTGTCCGGTCGCTTTCTCAAGTGACACTGCCCATTTGCATATCATGCGGATGTATATGTCATGTGGAGACGTCAGGTGCTGTCCGGTCATCTGCTGTCCGGTCATCTGCTGCTGTAATAACACCGGTTCTGTCCCACTGCGTTCTCAGCTGACACTGTCGACGGCGGCGTATCATACAGACGTGAAAGGTGGTATTTGACGACTTCAGAATGAGAACTGTGCTTCTCATCTTATTAGTTCTTATAACTTATGAGGCCATAAAGCATTAGTATATGATTAGTAACCATAAATTGAAAGCATTGATTGCAGTTTATAAATCCTTATTTGATAGGAAATTGGTAACAAAAGTTATTTTTGAGACTTGTAGTATTAATACAATACAATCTTTCAGTTAGTTAGTTATTTGCCTGACATCTAAAAGCTTTGTAATGTATTTTTATGTTATTAATGTCTTATAACTGATCTATAAAGCGTTAATACATTATTTATTAGCAGTTAATGAAGGGATAGGTTAAAATAAATAAGCACTTAATAAAGAGTGCCCTATTGGATAGTAGTACTTAACTTACGCACTATGATAAGGACACTGCAGTCACACTGTATGTTATTGGAATATTATAGAAAAGGGCACAGGACACTAACACGTGATTATTATGTAAATTATGTATGATATATTGATTTTAGGATGCCATGGTCGTGATGATGATGGTGGTGATGATCATGATGATGATGGTGGTGGTGATGATGATCATGATGATGATGGTGGTGGTGGTGGTTTGGGATGCGGTGGTGTTGATGAGTGATGATGGACATCATAACAATCCTAATCATTTCCGAGAGAGAGAGCAGTGACGAGGAGATGAAGTGAGGAAAAAGGAGACAAAAGCGACAAATTAGAGATAGCAAAAGCGTGCGGAGAGATTTTCAAGAGTCACGTTATTATAGAGGAGCGCGCGCGAGAGAGAGGAGGAGAGAGAGGGGGGGGAGAGAGAGAGAGAGAGGCGCGATAACAGCGTTTGTCCTTCTTGGACTCAGTTTTGTGACCGGCTGACGGGCTGAACGGGCGACAGACGAAGAAAACTTGAGACAATCACACCGAGATCCGACATCCAGAGGTAAATTCACAACCCAGAAAGCCAGATAATCCTGTCATGGTGAGCGTGTGTGATTTTTTTTCTCTCACGGCGGTCAGGCTGACTGAAGATCAGACCTAGTTTCCCCTCGCTTGGTATTTGGGAATTGCGTTTCTCTCTGCCTGCCTGCCTGCCTGCTCTTTGGCACCGCTGCTTGACATTCACCAGAGCTCTCAGTTTGAAATTAAACTGACGGTATGTGGCACTTAAAATACTTCAATGTCAATTTGTGGTTTCCTTGAATTGTTTCGGTGAAATTGATGCATGTGGTTTGTGCTCGCGGAGGATTGACTCCGTGCGTATTTGCGAGACCCCGAAGGGTTTTGCAGGATTTCTGTCGTCATAAAAGTATATCATTTAAAGCTTCATGTTAAATCACCTGTAAACTATTGTTATAAGAAGTATTACAGCGGGGCTAGTGTTATAGTGGACGACATTGAACATAGCCTATAGTCCTAATTGGGAGCCCTTAGTCAAAGAGATTGAGGACCTGTCCGCTGGCGCACACTCATATGTGCTTTTATGTGGGGGGATTTCAGCGCCATAATAACTGTTGTATACACTGATTGATTCTCCTATCGATCCATTTATCGATTCTGCCAGATTTGTAGTCCATGTTTTCTCCCGAACACAAGGTGAGGAGAAGGGGCTGTCACTTTTTGTGCAAATTGGACCGGCGCAATATTTTTACGCGTGCGAGCCGATGCCTATAACAGACAGCTGTGCGTGTGCGCACTCCTGTCTGTCTGCACGCATCCGTTATCGAAGGACGGCTGGGGGGGCAGCCGCTGCCAGACTGTCACATACCGAGCACCGACACCCCGGGGCAAAATATTTTACCTGCTCGCCGTCCGTATGCGCAATTTCTCCGCGGTTCAGAGCGTCTCTAATGAGGTTGATCGGCTCCGAGTCGCTCCAAAAACCCGGCTTAATTGCGTCCATTTATTACGCGACCCTATAAGTCGGTGATAATAAGTATTTGGCTTAATATTCAGGGGCGACCGTGATGCGCTTGTGCAGAAAAAAGGTTCTTTTTTTTCTTACGCTGTGCACAAATAGTAATAATGTTTGTGTTTGTGTAAAACCTAAAGCATCCACTGCCCTTCTGGGAAATACATTTGCTTAGATTTACGACCTACCATCCCAGGTTACATCGATTATTGCAGCCTGCTGTGTACTATATTTTTGTAAGAGCAAGAAAAGTGGGTCTGCCATATCTATATATAATTTCCTCATGATGTGGAGAGGTAGGCGAGCTTTTGATAGAGTCATCTTTGCAGCTGGGTCAATTCTCAAGTGGAAAATCTCTGCTCTTATAGCCTCTTGTTGAGCATATACATAATAACTAATGGGAATGACTTCCACATACACACACACGATGGGCCTTAAGCGCTTGTAATGGCTCTGATCACTGTGAGGCATGTTTATGTATGTGGAAAGCTCATGTATTAAACATCACTGTATTATACATTACTGTCCCGCGAGGGTAAATGGGTACAATCAGTCCAATGTATGTGTGAACTGCATGATTATGTTTGTTTATGTGTGTCTGGTTGGAAATATGTGTGTCTTCATGTGTATAACTTTATCTCTGAGTATCTTCCACTGTGTGCCGCTTTGATTGCATGAGCACTTTTCTGCAATTTTCACCGGACCAGCCGTGGCATCGCAAGGTTCTTTTTTTTTTTCTGTTGCAGAAAGCAGGAGGACTGAGACGAGTGATTGGACACAAACTCTCTGCTCTTCTAATGTGGTTAAGAGAGAGAGCACTGCAATCTGTGTGTCAGCATTCAGTTAGCGATTGTTTACACCAGATAGCTCTTGCATTTACCCAGATGGGGACCGAGGAGCGATAGAGAGAGTAGAGAGAGAGAGAGAGAGAGAGAGAAGAAAGGGGAGGTTAGGAGACATCAAGGGAGGAGAGGAGGGGTAGTTAGATGGAGAAAGGGGGCGTAGATGAAAGCTGGACAGAGGTAGGGGTGGGGCAGAACATCAGGAGAGATTAGAAAAAAGATGGAAAATCAGTGGAGAGTGGGAGGAAGATAGAGAGGAAGGGTGGCGGTGGAAACACTGAGTCAGTGACTAACTGGCTATGAAAGTGCCTGAAGAATAGAGAGAAAGGTGCTGTAGTTGTGACAAGCGAGGGATGCTGAATCCCATTAGTGGACATTACTGTGTCTTATGGCCAGCGATAAGGAAGCGTTTCGGGAAGAGATTGTGCGAGACTGAGAGAGAAGGGAGTATGGAACGGCACCTGCAGAAAAAAACACCAAGGACAAATAAAAAGGTGCTCAAGAAAGAAAGTAGAGAGTCGAGGATGCACTGGGGAACGCAATTTGAATTCAGGTCTTGAATGAAGATTTTCTTTAACCATCTTCCCCACCAATCTTACATAACCTTGTTGCCTGGAGTGCCTTGTAAAGTTTTGCCAGGAAGATAGATTATTCACTAATTATGTTCTAAAGACTCCACTGGCTTTCTTTCTTTAAAGACTCAATCAAACTCCTTCAATGGTGTGATGTCAGAGATTCTCCTAAACACACTGATCACCCTTCTCTGGTGAGAATCAGTGGCTTCATATACAGTCCCACCCTATGGGGGACACACACGAGGAACATGGTAAACGATCACTGAGCCTCTATTTCCGTTTGATTCCCTCCTAATGAGAATGGGAGAGTCCCCAAGATGAGCACCCATGGGGGCTTTTCTCTACCGTCGGAGTGTGTGGCAGTCGACGGACGCATACCATTCATTAGCTGACAATTCAGTGAAATGAATCAGACAACATGGCCTCCCAGGGATCCGTGTGTAGAACAAGGAAATAAATGCTTTGCGCTCAAGACACGACATTCCCCAGGGCCCTCGCGCACAGAGATAATGTAATGGTAGAATTCCCTTTCCGATTGTTTCAAACGGGAAATGAAACGAGGAGCTTCCTGGATCTAACGTTGCCTAAGATCCCGCTTGTACTCCCCTCGTCTTGCTTTCCAGACACGGGAGAGATGGAATGAGCTGTACAAAACCTTCGGCACAGTGCTTTTCCTCTGGTGTCAGTCTTTTGAAGGGGCGAAGTGAAAAGCCTGTGACTCTGCGGTGACTTTGTGCGGAACTGAATCTCGACTATATCATCTCCAATTACCTACTCAAGGCGAGCAATTTTTCATCCATACGTGATGCTCCCTTTAAACTCGGGATAGATGTGAAGGATGATGTACTGTACCTTCCCTCAGTGCCCTTTGATGGTGATCGTGCATCAAAGGAGGTGAAGATGCTGATGATTGCTGATGCTGACTTTTTTAAGATGGGGAATTCGCCAAGGGTTTCAGAGCACGTGTCTCCCAGGAAAAGTGTGGGAATTAGCTTGAACATCCTTCACGCTTTTCCCCATTGTGCGCCAGTGTCCCCCTCTATGCAGCGCCGTGTTCCCAGTGTCCCGCGATGCAGCGCCGTGGCCCCCAGTGTCCCCAGACTGAGGTCGGAGCAGGACACGCTGACCCCAGCCTGAGTAGTGCAATCCTGAGACGTTGAGCCACTCTGTCCCCGGTGGTGATGGGAGGAAAGGGAGGGGAGGAGGGCGGTCATTTGGAGGAAATGGCTATGTCTAGCGGTGCAGTGTTTTTCCTCTGTGGAGGCCTGTGGGATGGTTCTGCAGAGTCTGTCACGGTCTGATTGTTCTCAGACCAACATCGCTGTTTACTCGCGTGCACGTGGTAATGCAGGCAGGTGTGGATGCATATACGCAAACACCTATTAGAGAGACACACACGACTTTGGGAACTCATACATAATCACGGTCTTCAAACTGTCTAAAAATTGGACATGCACACACGCAGACACACATTCAGATTTTTCCTCAATTTTCTCTCGTCGACAAGAACTAAAAAGTATGGAGGCGCATTCTCTTTCTGCTGTCAGCAGGGGGTCTGTATTACTGCCGGAGCAGGCTGAATTTTAGAGTGAGGTGTTAGATTGGTGGAGGCAACTCCCAGCTCATAGTGGATGGCTGTTTGGATTGGTGGGATGAGGAACGACTCCAGTGGAAAAAGTACAGAATCTCGCTCCACCGGAGACATTATTATACAGAAAGACGGGAGGCTGCTCCGGGCTGAATTTGTGTCGGTGTGCGTGTGTGTTTTGTGTATTTACATTTATACCCTGCTGTGAAGAAATGACGGAGGGAGAGGGCAAGAGAGTCAGACATTGACAGAATGAGAAAGCTTAAATGGCTGCTGGTTGTGTGTGTGTGTGTGTGTGTGTGTGTGTGTGTGTGTGTGTGTGTGTGTGTGTGTGTGTGTGTGTGTGTTGGTTATAGACTTGCTGCCACTGGCTGAAGTATTGGAGTAGTGAGCTAAAATTAATCTTTTCTCCTGTTACTTCTGATGAAAAGTTGATTTTGTGCCAGGAATTGAATGCTGGGTAATGATACTGAGCATTTCCTTATATTTGTGTCAAATTCTGTTGGAATGGTTTCAGTGTTTGTATGCACCAAGTGCAACAACATTATGTCTAAGTATAGGAAGAAGATTATATTAAATGAGATCAGCAGCAAGGAATAACCTTAAAATCAGTGTTAGGCAGTAAGGCTTTACCTATGTGTAAAAGTAATGTGATTACATTTTTTTTAGAGTAGTTTAACGAATTACAATTTTGAATTCAGTAATAATACACTAATTAATTAATTCATTAATTCATTTCTCATGGACATTACATATTTATACAGACTACTGTAAATAATAGGTGTCGACTTGGTTTTTCAGGGCCAGTACAGACAACGCTTATTAGTACTTAATAAGACTGATAACCGATATTGAACCAAATTTACAATAGCAATTAAAATATTTCTTTTAAAATTTAGAATATTTATTTATGTATTCATATTAATAAAAAAAACTCCAACAAAAAAACTTTGTTTAAATGACTTTAGCCAATGTTTAATTAAAACTGAAAATTTCAACATCATATGCAGGAAGTTCCCAGCAATTTTTATATTAAGTTCAGTAAAAATGGCAATAAAAAATTAATTAATATAAATAGCTCCCTATGTTTTTTAGTAAAAGTTCCTCCCTGCCGATACTGTCTTTGCATGTATTGCAGACTGCTTTCTCTCTGCTGTTGGTTGAGTGTAATATGCACACTTTTTTTTATTAATTATTTATTGGCGATCATTAAGATAAAACGCTGATACTGATAATCGGCAAAATGCCAAATATCGGCTCCAATAATTGGCCAGGCCGACAATCTGTCAACCACTTATAAATATGCCAACTGTCCCTGGTTAGTTTTTGAGCCTAAAATTAGGAAACAGGTTTAAGAACAATAATCATGATAAAAAGTATATCAATCATAGAAACAACAAAGACAGACATGAGCTATACAGACACGGGCAGCAATAAAAGCAGAATAAATTACAGCTCAACAAGCATTAACAAACAGTACAGAGCATTTTAAATAGCGAATATCTCAAACCGCTGTTTTGACTAGGGCTGTGTGATATGGAAAAAAAAAAAAATCACAATGTTTTTGACCTAGTTCATCATGTTGACTATGTTTTCAAAAATGTTTACATAATTAGATTTGAGTAAATAATCATCAGTTATATGGATACAGTGGCTGAGTATAATAATAATAATATATATTATAATATATGTTATATATATTATAATAATATAATAACAAATAATAGATCTAAGACAATATCTACACTTATATCACAATATCAACATAATATCAGATTTTTGGCCCTGCAGTAGTTTCAGCGTGATAAAGTTGTGATGTGTGGATATAATGTAGCAAGCAGGCCTAATGTAACAAATTTAATTTGCTTAAGTAACATAAAGTAATGTAATTACTTACTCAAAGAGTAGTATGTGATAAATAATTCATTTTTCAAGTAACTCATTTATATCAAGACAATGTTTGTCTTTAAAAACAGCTTGTGATGCAATAATTTAACCCTTATTTCTCAGTAAAAGTAAAACAGGCTTCCACGAGGCAATGCTAGTACTCTTTCATAGTAGTTGACTAATTTACATATTCTCTTTTACATAGGACAATTTTTTTTTTCAGCGAGGACGTAGCCTCTGTACACGGGGCGCCCGCTCTATCAACTGTGCTACCGGGTGCCCCACAAATGAAATTATTTCTATAAAACTCAAGTTAAACAAAGTTCTTTTTTAAAAGTTACGTTTTTATTGATTTTTATGTGGAGATCTGCTCAGGAAATTTGCTCACTCACAACATCCCTTTAAATTATGACTTGTAGCAGGAGGACTAAGGGGTACTTGTACAAGTGAGGAACAGATTTAAGGCCCAACAGCAGTCAGTCTGAAGCCTTAAGAACTTAAAGGGACAGTTCACCTCAAAATCAAAAATGTAGACCCATAGAGAGGTCTGCCTTCTCTTGAATTTAATGGAACTAGATGGCGTTCAGTTGGTGGTACTCCGAGTGCAGAAAAACCATATGAAAAACTCATCAGCGACGGGTCTTTCCAGAAATCATGACCCAGTTACTGAAGATAATCCAGATTGTGTTGTGAGCAGTTTAATGTAGGAACTCAAGCATGCATTTACTCATGGACAAAAGGGTCGGATTTGTGACAGTGTGAGATGTAGACATAAATGCTCCTTGGTTGAGCTGTATGTTAGCTATCTTATTGATGCTAGGTGAGCTAGGAGTAGATGCACACCTACTTATGTGCGCCGTTGCAGTTGGCAGGCATAGCTCAGAAAAAGAGAAAATAGTTCCCAAATAAAACTGCTGGTATACTGGCAGCACACCCAATAAGCTAAGCAAAACACCCATGTGCGAGTCTTTGTTTACTGTTTTTTGAATGCTTCCAGGCTTACCCTGTCAACCCCACAATTTAATGTCTCAAGACTATGAATTGTGGGTTACGGGTAAGACAGTTGTGCATAAAGGGCTCAAAGTGTCTGTGACAGAGCCCTCATGCACTTGACAATTTGACAAGTGGACCACCCTAAGCCCTCACTGAATTTGCTGCCTGAAGCCCTCACAGGCCTTATGTGGCTGTGTGTCCACGAGTATGGACTTTGGGATTGGGCCAAAGTCTTACATATACAAGGATAATGAAGATGGAATCCATAACAGGAGGTCAAAGCCCTCTTGGCTGCTCTGAAATGTAAGGTCTACAGTTAGTGCTTTAGCTTATGGGATTGGAAATCACGATATTTAATGTTAAATATGATTGTATCTAATTAAAAAAACCAACAACAAACAAAAATAAATTGCAGAAAAAAAGCCTTTCTGAAGCCTTCCGACTGACAAAGTTCACATCAGCCAAAATGAAATAGGGAAAACACAGGGTTTGTTTAACCAAAAAAACAAGTTAGGATAAAAGCACAGAAATAAAATTCCTAGAAAAAATGGAACAAAAAAAGGAAAAAAACAGCAGTGCTGGCTGAGTGGTGCAGGGGTTGGTCTTGAAATTCAATGTGGGTTTCCCTGTGCAGGTTCAAACTCTACTCACAGTGGTTGTAGAAGCTTAACAGCACTTGATTTGACTATTTGTTACAAACAGATAAACATCCGCTGTTGCCACTACCAGTATAGCACCAGTAATTGACAGGAACATACCGGAACACTAACAGCATGTCTGACTTGGAATTTGCTAATATGGAAGTGTGAAAACCAAACAAACACGGATACCTTGAATCTGCCACAATCTGTTGTTCAGTGTAATCAGGCTTCATATTGAAACGTGAATCTTTAAAACACTTGATGGAACAGCAGTTTTCAATTTTACAACTTCCACTGGCTTTTTCATTTCCTCACCCCTATTTCTCAATTCATACGCACACGTGAAATTGAAGGCAGAAACTGTAGCTACTTAAATAATTTCACCACGGTTTAACACAATTTAGGAAGACTTTAATAAGCTTTGTGACAAAAGGTGCCAATGACTGTAACCAGCGTTTTGGAATTAAATTTATCATACTCAGGAAATTAACTGTTTTTCTGAACAATTGCTTTTGAATTGAAAAAAAGTGCTTGTGCAGATGGAAGCTCGCTTTTTTTTTCTCCTCTGCGTTATTTATCACTTATGTGTTTTGGCTCATCTTTATCAAGGCTGACAGTAATTCTGAGAAAGGTAGGAGTGAGTGTGTAGGTGTTTGCTTGGGCTTGTGGTAATGTGTGTCTGCACAGCTGCTCGTATCACATCGGCTACAGATGTGTGTATGTGTGTGTGTGTGTGTGGCCGTGACAGAAAGAAACCTACAGTATAAGCTGCCACCCCTGACATAGGAGTCCTGTAGGAATAGAGTAAATCCTATTGTAAATTTGCCTACTCCATGAAGATAATTGGCTTATTCCTGTGTTAAATAGCCGGTCCTACAGGACACTGACTGGGCTTAGCATGCTCCGTGTAGACAGTGTGTCTGTTCCTCTGGTTCTTAGGGACTTAGAGGCACATTACATACTGAATTACTGTATGACAATGATGAACTGATAGCTGCAGTGTGTAGCCCGGAGCTCCTGTACAGGGACTGACATGCACAAAAGTCTGCAAGGGCATGAGTTTGATTCCCACAAGGTGCCCCCTCTTATATTGCACGCTTCTCTCTGCTTGGTGTATGAAAAGAAGTTACACAGACAAGCTGGTTTAGGAACAATCTGCGCATCCAACACTTCAGAGCTACATTTCCCATGCCTTGTAAAGCTCTCAATTTCTGGTTTTCATGCTCAAGTCTACACAACAGTTCCAGGCTTCTATTGAGCTTGGATGTGGAGAAAGTGTTGCTTAGCCTTACCTAAATCATTATCCACACATCAAACACCATCTGGGTTTTCACTCAGTTACTTTGAAGATTCCTTCCTCATCAGTCCTGCGCCTAAAGGAAACGCAGCAGATAAGTGTGTGCGAGTGCATGCACATGCAAACGAGCTTACATGTGGCTCTTTTTCTGCCCGTTTTAACCCCATAGTTGCTCAGTAACCGCACTAACAGCAGTTGCCTCTCTTGTTTCTTGGCCTCTGGGCAACTGCTTAGTAATGAACCCGGCCCCAGCTGATCCAGCAGCTCAGAGGGGGGGGGCAAAAAAGCACCAAAATGCTCAAACCAGAAAATGAGAGATTCAGAGATGGATGAATTGTCAGCGGATGTGCAGCTGTTCGTGTCTGTTTGTGTGTATGTGTGTGAGGGAATCTAGAGAGCTAGCACGCATAATTCTGGGACATGACCGAAAACTGTCTAGTTAGAGTGCATCAGGAAATGGATGAAAGGGAGAATTCCCTGCACGTGGTGAGAGAAGAGAGAAAAGGAGCTCAAAATGCTTCATTTTCTGTGTGTCCTGATGACTGCTTAGCTGAACAAAGACACCCGAAAGACAGCCACTACAATACCTTTTTTTAAACTCTGTCTCAGTCAAAACATGCTGGACATGCTGCGAAGACAAACGATTGAAAGCATCTTTTTAAAAGTGACTGATGATATTGAGCAGACGAAATGGCAGCACCTATGGGAGGGGTTTTTGAAGTTTAAAAATACAGAGACAAAGTGAATGTTTGTTCATGCTCATCACAGTGTCAAAACACATTGATAAATACCAGGATTTTTAGTTTGGTGTGATGCACTCTATTCTGTTATTTACTAAAGCAAGCGGCCTTTTCTGACATTTTCACGACTCTCCGAGCGTGCACATGAACATGTGTTCAGAGTGTGTGCATCTGTGTGTTTTCCAGCATCTTGAGAATCACAAGGGGTGAGCCACAGAGCACTAGGTTCATCAGTAGTGTAATTAATGTAGTGCGGTTCAGTTGTCATGCATGATATTTCAGCGCCGCGATCTACTTGAGAAGGCTTTTTGATGAATGGCCAATTAGAAGCAGACTCCTCAAGCCTGGTGGCTGACTGATCTCTTTTTAATGGCACTCCTGTTTCTTTGATAAAACGCAAAATGAATCATCGATACCCTGGCCCCTAGGAGCACCGAGCACAGAATTTAATTGTAATTGGGTGTGTAGCAGCACTTTGGAATCGAGGCTGTGGCTGTGTGTGTATTTAAAGAGTCTGTGTGAGACTGTTTGTGTGAGTGTGAGGACACTTTTGTGGTAACGGTGGTCAGCTGCAGTCATACTCGGATGCACATGGCTGCTTTTCCGAAGCATTATATATAATTCACTGGTTATGTGTGTTCATCTTTATCCCTCTATCTACATTATCTACATTGATCTGCTAAATGTACATTTCAGCAGCTGCGTACGAGTTCAGCAGCCCAGCTGCGTGTGCTTACAGTAATGCCAATTGAGTCTCATTGTCACTGATTTTTATGCGTTTGATTGCTATTAAAGCACGCTTCAATTAGGCCTGGCACGTTTCCCTTCTGAAAAATCCATGCTTTAACTTGTGCTGCTGTGTTTTTGATGCTTCATCAAAAAGTCTCATTTTATATTCACAATTAATGCTACGGAAATGAAGACGAGAGTGAAAAAAAAACTGGCTTGAACTTTCAAAGAAATACAAAGTCTATTTTTCCTCTTTTACTCGCTGGTTACTCCGGAGATGGCTAAGATGTATTTGCCGTTTCTCTGAAGGGGGTGTCATGGCAAGGGAGGGTGTTGTTTGAACTGAAGCTGTGAAAACACTCCATGTAACAATTTAAGCACGCAGCTAGCATCTTGAACCAAAGAGCCCACCAGGAGATTTTTGGACCACCCGACGGGCAGCAAAGATTTCTTTGCTACGCCTTTTATTCTTGCTGCAGTGTTTTCCTGGAGCTCAGCCACTGGAGATTTTCTCGCTTCCCTAAGCAAACAGAACAGGTTCAGAATGAGGTGATTAGTGTTGTCAAAATGTCACTGCATCCCCCACTGATGCTGGAGGGTTGGGACAATAATCTCATAATTCACTGCATCAATCTGTAGGAATGTGTCTCTTGTACCTGCCTGCCTGCAAGTGGCACATACACTACGAGGCCCTCTGAGTCTCAGGTTTATGTGTGCTTTCCTCAGCCGGCTCCACCGCACAATGCGATGTGGTTTCCAGCTGAAATTGCGAACCAGACCTTTCACACTTGGTCACAATGGAGTCTTGCTCAGGCAGGTAGGCACTTGGGAAGATACAGAGGGAATCTTATTTTGTGGATTTAGACTTCATAAACATCATTATCATCTCCCCGACCTTGAGTTGCTGCGCTGTTCAGCGGCGACCCCAATTTTGTCAGAAACCTTGAATGGTGATGCATGCGGTCTCACGGGCACACGGGCAATCGAGTCAACAAAAAGGATTTTTTTTGTGTGTGTGTGTGTGTGTGTGTGTGGCACGTCGGCATGTGTGTTATGTCTGTCTGAGAGCGGGTGCGCACATCTTGGTACGTGCGCTGACTCAGTAATATTTCCCGCTTGCCGGCTGGAACCGTCAGCATCTTTCAACCAAACAAAGTTTTCTGACTGTGCCTCTGCCAGATTTAAACTATGTAGAACATTAGTGTAACAGCCCACGCTCTTAGAATACAGATTTGTTCTTGAGTGCACGCCAAATGGCCTCTATATTTTATGAGCCTTCTCTCTACTAACATACCGTCTTGAGACTAATTATCATGGTCGCACTCAAACACAAAGCTCGTTTATTATTGCATTGACATCACATTTGTTTTGGCTTGGCCTACATGGCAGGGACTTCACAGTGCTACGATGCTAGAATCATGTTTAGAGCTTGACAGAGCATGCTTTGGATGGAGAATCTGTTCCTTGTTGCGTCGTACATGGTGTTAGGCAGAAAGGTTGTTTGTTCTTTACAGACTTGTCACTCGTCTCTCTTCAAGTGGACTGTGTTTCTTTTTCCTTTTGTATGTAGAGGGTTGCTGCACACACTGAGCTGCTCACTGGGGAGTCATGCTTGATTCTTGGGAAGCAGTTTTCCTCTCTTGGCCTAGAAATGCCTTGATACTTTTTTTATTATTATCATAACGCTTTTCCCCCAGCATATTGTTTCTGTACACTGATTCCAGCTATTTTTATACATACCGCAAGACTATTAATAAAAGCCGAAGTAATGTTGGTCTAAAAAATGGAAATGGTACATGAAAGAGGGGTTGAAAATTTAAGGGAGCTTCTAGAAATTGATGTATAATTGATTTTTTTATTCATGATGTATATTTTAGTTTTTATGTCGTGTGGAAATGATTAAAATACAATCTGTATGTACTGCAAAACCTACCACAGATCATCATATTGTTCAGGGATGCATGATCCAATTTTTCAGATAACATGAAGTATTTTACGAATCTACCAAAAAAACTACACTATTCAGTTAACATGCCAACTTCCTGTCTAGGGTCATAAGTTCACCAGAGCCTATCCCAGCATGCACTGGGCAGAAGGCAGGAAACATCCCGGGCAGGTTGCCAGTCTATCGCAGGGTGAGAGCAGACAGACAAGCACAGATATACACACAAACACTATAATCCACCAATAACAGAGTCAGAGTTTGAACTATGATTATTTCAGTGGTATAAATAGAGTTGGGGTTTAATGTCTAGAAGTCAATTTTTTCCATGCAGCACATCAAACATGGAAACGTGGCATCGAGATGAACTTAACAATTGAATAGAATGTAAATCAATAGAAGCAAAAAGGCCTAAAATTACTGCATGCTACATTAATACCACTCTCTCTAGAATGTTGGCCTTATACATTTCTTCAAACCAAGAATATGTTACATTTGCACCTTTTATATATATATCATATCAATGTTAGTCAAGTGACAAAATCATTAGCTGATTTTGTCATCTGGGGTGATTGGAATAACGGATGGTGTTTCACTTAGGTGAGACGGCTGCCGAGCTGCAGATTACCGTTTGAGACCACAGACTGTATATGAAGATGAACGACGCGCCCCCACTTACCCCTGCTATGCTTAAGTGAGGTTAAAATATCCAAGATACGGGTGTTGCCATCTTGTGATGCTGATGTCATTTAGGGCGGGATTCTACTCTCCGGGGTTGGGGAGTTCCCGCCGAAACATCTGTCTGACAAATCCGAGCAGCTCCATTGAATGCGAGCACATGGACTGGCTGTCACAGCTGTCAATCATGGCGGAAAAATCCCCTTTTTGTTGAATAGAATAACTTATTTACACCAAACTTATCATTAAAACAAAGACTTGAGCAAATATCTGAGTATTGAGAACTACTTTCAGTGTCATAAACCATTTTTGGGAAAAATGGATTTGGTGTGTACTTTAAGTTTGTAGTTTGGCCTGTGTCCTGTTCATTAACATGGACGGGCGGGCTTTATGACCTACACTGCAGACAGACACCAGGGGGCGATCAAGATTGAAAAGCCACACTTTGGGTGAGCTGTCATGTTGAACACATTCAGTCTATGTTCGAAACCAACAAACAATAAAACTTGTTTACATTGTCTTTTTAGGCTCCAATCATGGGTATTTTGAAGCGACCCATCAGCTAAAAGCCTTTACTTTACTTGCCGGAAAAGTGCCCCAAGTGGTTTTTGTACCTAAATCTAACCACATGACAACATCAACCTTTTTGAAGCAAAAAGTTTTAATGTATCACTACATAATAATGTTTAAGTGTAAAGTGTCTGTGGTTTGCAAAAGCATTCAATATCAACATTTTTTCTGGTGATTGGGTTGTTGTAGCCCCACCTCTTCCACTGCAAACAGGTGCACACACTTTATGGGCTGATTAGACCCTTTGATTTTAGATTGAATGGATACAGCCATTTACCTAGCCTAGTTCCAGAATTCTGGATTCTGGGGTGCATTTTTAATGGCCGTTAGCAAATTACAGCTTGCTAACTGGTAGCTAACTACATTTATAAAAAGTAGCAACAGAAAAGTAACTCCTAATTTGACATTTTTCTTAACAAAGTTAAGAACATTCACTGCTGCTTGATACCACAGCTGTCAATTGAAAATTACAGTGCAAGAGATCACTGTTCACTGATTGGTGAGAGCAAGACAGAGAAACAACAATTAAAAACAAAATGGTAATTTAGGCAAATGTTTTATTGCCCAAAAATGACTGTGCCATTTGTTGCAGCTTAACACAGTCCTGATTGACATCTCTCTGTCTCTGCTCTTTGTCACTATACACCTGTTATATCTTACACCTTTTGGACCTTTGGAGGATGAGTTCAGTGACCTCAGAAATCTCCCTGTGCCTAACTCCAGTCTAATCAGCCACAGTGAGTGAAAACACCTGTGTGGGTGTGCAGGGCCGCTGAGGGTAATGCTGCTGTGCAAAACAGTTGAATATCATTGTTATTACTCAGTGCCACCATCAGCTGAATTAATACTTAATACAGACTGACAGAGAGGTAGACAATGTATCACCACACACTGGATGCCAATAATACATTTAATCTTGTTGCAAAGGTCATACAATGCAAATTGCATTTTGGAATATTTAAAAGGTGTCTACATCCTTGATTTGTGCCATTCTCCTCCCAGCCTGAATATTAAAAAGATGCATTGTAGAGGACAATAATGAACCAGAAGATAATGGCGGTCCCAAGCCTTACCTGTTCTAACCTCCTGCTGTGTCTGGGGCTTCTGGACTTAAGGCTGCTGTTGTCGACTCTTTGAGGTCCAAGAGAGGACAGAAGATGTTGGGGAATGGTGCAAAGCTAATGTTAGCTAGCAGGCTGCTCTCATGATGTTCTCGTGATGTTCTTATGTTTACCAATGAAAAGTAATTCACGACAATTCATTTATATCCCAGTAATCTGCCAAAACCTAACCTACATAACTTTACCGCCTAAACATATATGCAGCTTTAGTTGCCTAGCTTGACCTACGCTACTTTGCTTGCCTAAAGCTAAGCTATGTCATTTTTAACTTGCCCAAACATAACCTACATTATTTTACTTGCCTAAAGCTGACCTACGTTACTTTACTTGCCTAACTTGACCAACATTATTTTCTTGTCTAAACCTAACCTACATTACTTTACTTGCCTAGCTTGACCTCTAGAGGTCAAAGGTCAAAGAACAAAGTATAGCTTCAGGAGGTGCCACAGAATTTGACTTTACTGACCTTTCAAATCCAAGCAGGCAAAGTTCAGCTACTTTTGAGCACACAATATGTGTGTTGTTGGACAAATCACATGTAGTCACAAAATATGCCTACAACGATCAATGTATTTAGCAGCGCAGAAATATTTGTATATATTGCAGAAATTGGACAAACGTAGAGGACAGCCCTAATATGTACCTCTATTATTTGTATTGAAAAAGCTGTGTATGGTAGTGCAGGTCCTTTTCAGCTTTCCTGTGGCTCCCCTTTGTGTAAAACCACCAATAACACATCATTTGATCGCCTGCAGCGAGCATAACTTCCAGTTCTGCACAGCGGGAACAGATTGTTCCTATAGCTGCTTGACATTTCTCCTTATCCACGAGTAAATAAATCATAGTGGTATTCAAACATAGTGATTACATGTTATTATGTGCTTAATGACTGGAGTGTTTTCTCACCTGTTGCCAGCGGTTGTGCTCAAGATGCTTGTCATTGTGGCAGCATCCACTCTCTGTTTGTCATCTCTGATCACAGGCTGTGATGCCGACTATACTGCTGACGTTCAGCTGACTCCCACAAATTGGCTCATAAATTTTACGGCCATTTATGTCTGAATACTTTCGGGCAGTTGAAATGCCTCTGAAAGCCTAACAGTATTTTTTTCTGCCAAAAATGACCGTCCTGGAGCCCCCCGGATATTGGATTTAATGTATGACATGTATCAGCTCTGCTCTGCCACTTCTTGACTGTGTTTGATGTGTTTTCAGTGTATCAGACTGACATGTTTACAATTGTTGATTCGTTCCTGTGTTGTCCCAGCACCATACACATTAACATATTCCACTGTTCTACTTTTGTCACCCTGTCTTTGCATGCATCCACACAGACATGCTGTGACATACCCAATATGGCAAATGTCAGCAAAGACAAAAGTATGCACATGAACAGATACTCCTGCGATCTGTGGGTGCACACGCACGCGCGCGCACGCACACACACAATCACAATCACAAGCCTGAAGTGCACCTCCCACCCTCTGCACAGGGAGTGGGGGGGGGGGCAGCTGGAGATGAAGCAAATGTGTAGGGAGTGTGTATGTGTTCTGGTATGACACATCTGGGTAAAGCGACACAAGGGGGTCCTGACAGATATGGGCTGAGTGAGAGCCTGTTTCTGTTGTGCTCTGTCACGCTGAGGCTTCTTCCACATCCCTGCCTTCCACCGTCTGCCTGACGCTCCCTCTAGCTGTTAGGTAACCTGATGCCAGTGTGTGTGTGGGTTGATACCATTACATTCTCGCACAGTTAAAAGCGTCAGTGCAGTGTGACCTCGGCACCTCGCGTGTGTGTGTGTGGCATGACATTAGGCCCCATGAAAGATGGAGGGTGAGAGATTAAAAGGAGACGACGCAAGGGCGTGAGAAAGGAAGCGGCGGCGTTAGCCGCTCTATGCCTGTGTGTGTGTAATGGACAGGAAGTTCAGTTGATGAATGAGAGCATCAGTGACATCAGCGCATCAGTGTGTGACCATGGAGACGACTTCGAAGGCCTCGGAGAGCACAAACGATTTCCATTTTGTGTTAAAATTCCATTTCTCTGTTTCTCTTGCCACCATACGCTTCAAGGTTAGCTCATAACTTATACTTGGAGTATGTGTTGAAATCTGACATTTTTTTGTGTGTGTGAGCTTGCATAAGTGTGTGTGTGTATGTAGTTGTGTGTGTGTGTGTGCGTGTGGGCTCCCAGTGGGGATTGTATTTCGGTCGGTCAAGCCTGACAGATAACAGCCCACCGTGCTCGTCACATCTATTATTGAGGGGACGGGAAATTGATCGGCTCTAACGGTGAATGTTACCCTGCCTTCCTCAGCGCCTCAGTTCCTCTGTCTCCTCTCTCCACTGCTGTGCTCCCTGCGTTATTTGTCCTCCATCCATCCCTTCTCACTGACGGACTCCCTGCTGCCCTTGTTTTCAGTCATTCGGTTACTTTTTTCCCTTCTGTCCTCTCTTTCATCTCTCAGCCCCCATGCCTGCCCCACTTCCTCCTGAATTTTCTCTTCTCTCTCATGATTCTCATTTTTTAAAGTGAAACTTTAGAATGTAGACTGCCACACTGTCTCAGTTTCTCAATTACCAGCATAATTTGACTTCGAGTTTTCTGGCAAGCTCCTCTTCTGTTTAAGTTGTTGTTCCACACTGTATCAACACAACACAATCCCTCCCCCCTCCCCTGCGATCTCTCCTCATCTCCCCTCTCTTCCTCATCAGCTCGAAATCACGACTCCGGCTCACCTTTGATCACTCTCCCTGGGAACTCTTCATCGCAGAAAGTCAAGTGTTTTATCTTTGTTGTGTGACAATTCGAATCTGGAAAAAGACCACGTGCTGCCAGCCAACACGGCTGTTTGCGGCCCCGAATATGCGGTGCGGGGAAGAAGAAAGCCTAATTTGAGCTCAATTCATCATGGCAAGATTGCCCCGCATTTATTGATAATTGCTTTTTTCCGTTTAAAAGGGATGGCGTTTAAACCGTCAGTCGTGTAAACATGAGAGATGCAGCTGTTGCCGCAATTAACTTCTCACTTTCCCTAATGAAAGGATTAATCCGCCAGCAAATCTCTCGGCTTCCTTTCAAATGCCAAGCCTCCATTCAGCTGGCTGCCAGTGGAAGAAAGGCGGGCCGTGTCGAACAAAATGGGACTATCTATAACCAGAGCCAAAAGTCACATTCATTTGCTCAGCCTGGTGTCACATCATCAGGGTTCCTTTGCTGCTGTGGAACAAGAGAGACCCTTAACCAACTGCTGTTTGATGATTTCCTGAGCAGAGCCTCTGCAAGACGTCTGCAAGCAGGCCTCTCCACAGCACCCCGTCCGCCTTTTCTCCCCCTTCGATCGAGAGCGACGATTTCTGCGCTCAGTCCCCCTCCAAAACACACCTCTTGTCAGAATCCTTCAGAATGGACGACAGGGAGTGCTTTACTTTCCACAGACATTTGAAAGCCAGGAAGTGAATAGCTGTCTCCTGTTGGAATAAGATGTGTTTGGCCAGCTAGCGGTGATTGACAGCCCGTTGACAATGGAGCAGAGCTTAGGCTAAATCTTTGAAGCCATCGATCTGATGTATTGATCAGGTTTTTTTTTCTTTGCAAGACGGAGACAAGGGACAGGTGTGGAGAAGACCAGATAGATCAAATCCATGACGAATGCCAGTCATCCTTCCTTTTCTGGTCTGGCCATCGATCAGAACGAGGCAGGGCTCCACGTTAATGTCAACATTTGCTCAAGCTCAACTTTTAGATGTTAGTTTAGATTGTGAGTGTGGTTAGCCCTTTGAAACCTGAACGAATTGGCTGGATTTCTTTCAAAAACACGGGAAGAAAGCAATTACCAACTTAACAAGAAACGGCTCATAAAAACTGTCAAGAAATAAGTAAAAGCTTACAAGAAAATGACCTGGAAACAAGTAAAAAAGAGAAAACTAAAAAACAAAAACAAAAATGACCTAAAAGTGCTAAAAAATCATAAATTTTCCATAAAAAAATTAAATATATAACTATAAGAATTATACAGTTTTCTGAATATTTTCCCCTTTAAAAAATAAAAATAAAAATAAATTAGAATAATCCCCCAGCTAATTTTCAGGTCATTTCCTTTACACCTGTAATTTTTTTTTTTTTTGCAATTTATGGGACATTTTGTGCCAAGTCACTCATTATCTTTTTCTTTAATGTTTTTGAAAGAAATCAAGCAAATTTGCACAATTTTCAGAGGTTTATATGCTTGTGAAAGGCATCTTAAAGCAGCACAAAAGAAATGATGTCAGTCCAGGTGTCAAAGACCATTTTGAGTTCACACTTTAAACACAAAGTTACATGGACTGACAGCACTTTAAAAAAGCATGGCATTAAGGCAGAGATTTTGCTTGTATCAGCTGATAAGCATCAGCTGTTTCATACATGCTTCACAATCACTGGCTCACTGATCAGCTGTTTGGCTGGCAGCGTCCAATCATATTCCTCCTGGTGCACAGCACTGCATTATAACCTGACACTTGTCACCTATTGCTCTGCTGTTAACTCTCATGTTAACTCGGTCTGCCGCTGCCATCCCAGCTCCTGCAGCCTAGCTTCCTCCTCACAGTGTGTGCTATATTTCTGGTAATGTTGATTTAAGTTAGATTCAATGTTAATGCGTGTTTATTAAGGGGAATTAGCTCTCTCAGCAGAGCGCTCATTGCGGCTCGGATTCCTGGAGATCCCCTAAAGAGCAGAGCCTTTTCCAGTACATCTAATTTTATAGCTATTTGATACAAATGGTCAACGCCTTGACATATCTGATTAAACTGCTTTTTAGATGGATATAACAACTCTCTTGTGCAACAACGAGCATAAGGAAATAACTGATTATGAGCATCATTCGTCGAGGCTGCCACTTGACCATGTGTCATAAATAATGAAGAACAGGATGGACTGAAAAAGGCAAAAATAAATCATCTTTTTACTGGGAACTTAATAGTTAAGCCTTTGAAATGATGGTTAAAGCACATATCTACAACAGCAAAACCCTATGATCAGTCTGCTTTATTGCGTTCACACCACAGTCACCTGAAACTGACTGAAACCCACCTTCTCAGGAGGTGTTGGCCCAGTTGTTTAGTCTGCGGGAGGTTTTGATTTAGAGTTTACGTGTAATAAAATTCAAAGCTAAATAACTATAAAATCCATCTGCTGATAGTGACCTGTTAATATACTGATCTCTAGATCTGTGTAAAGGAAACGTTCAGCCTCTATTTATACAAGATTATTTTGTACAGTGCGGGGATTTTCCCTGATCAGTCAGACAGTAGAATGGAGTTAAACCAGATGTGTGTTCAGCTTGTGTCCTACTCAGCTGCTACCTAAATGATGGAAATGTAGAGACCACACAGTAACTATCCTCCTGCACAGAATGCATTTTTTTGTCCGTCTTTATGTATGATAGTAGTCCAGCTGCAATAATGCTTATAGTCAGTTGTTTATTGGTGAGCTCAGGAAAGATAAATAAATTAGGTTCAGTGAAGCGCAGCATTACTCGAAAAACGGGGTCGGACAGGGTTTGGGCTGAAAATGTGTGATGTTTAGTCGGGTCGGGTAGGGCTCTGGCTGTGGAAAAAAAAATCCAAATAAATAAAAGACATTCAAAAATGAGCGTTGTGAGCAAGTGAGCACTTTGATAGTTTCAGCACTGGACAGCTCCTTAACTGCTGTATCTGTTTCAGCTCCGGACAGCAGCTCCCTCTGCCTCTCTCCCTGCAGGCAGGGAGGGAGCAGCCAGGCTGCGTGCTGGGCTTTCTGTCCTTCCTCCCGGCCGGAGCAGGGAATTTTTCTGGCAGGGAAAAATCCAGAAATGTCCCGCGCATTAATTATTGTAATTATAATTACTGGAGGGTTTAGGGTCGGGCTTGGTCGGGACCGGGCTCAGTATTTTGTGTGATGATCTTAGATGGGCCAGGTTTTGGCTTCAACTCACATGGATCGGTTCGGTTAAGAATGTAAATTTTCCATCCCGTTGAGAATGTGGCTCCATGTGATGATGCAGGATGACAATCACCAAAATTGTCCAATGAATAAGTTATTTTTAAGTCCATGAAACCCCATGCTTTTAACCCTATACCAGGGTATTTAGAAATCCTGAAAGTATGTTTTTCAGTACTGTCGTAAACACAGGTACTCCTTTGTCCTTTAAGCTCAATTAATGTAGTGCACAGCACGCCCCACCAGAGCTCAGTCTCTGGTCTTTACTGGTAGAACAGACAGTTTAGTTTAGCTACAGCTTACATACTGCTGTACATAAGTATGTGATAAAAAGTGATTATTGCACATAAAAAGCTTTAAAGATCATATTTAAAAGTTTCATATAAGTCTGTTTTAAAGGGTGGCTATTACCTCTCTCCTGCTGATATTACCCGAGTGAAGCTGTTATTTTGGCTTTACTTTACTCCATATCCTTGGTTATTAGTCTATTGACTGATTGTGAGCTCTGGCTAAAACAGCCATTATTGGTCAGACCCAGAATCTGAGTGTTAAGTGGCTGCTCTCTTGTTTAAATAATTGTCTCTGCGGCGGTTGGACCCATAACAATTTAAATTCATTATTCTGTCTTATTTGTTTTTGCTATTTTTGGGATCTGTAGCCTATTTTCCCTCATTTCTATTCAATTTGCATACATCATTGACACAGCCTGTGTAGTGTGTGTTGTTTACTGAGGTAAGTATTACAGGTTACAACTCTGAGACTGATTTTGCACAAAGGCAGCTACAGAGAGAAGGACTTTTATCTGAGACAAACACTGAGTTTTTATTTATGCGTTTCTGTGAGTTTGTGTCTTGTGTACGGTTTGTTCCGCTTGAGCTAAATGAAGTGATATTTGAAGGGGGATTAAGTATCAGCCGGCGTGTAGATTCATAAACAGCTATTGTCTTGATCCTCGGCTCGCGGACCCCTTTATCTTTGTCATTATTAGTGTCTCCGTATCGCTAGCTATTTCTCTCCCACAATCCCTCCGTTATAATCTCAATTTAGAGCTCCTCCTCTGACCACAGCAGTAGCCAACTCATTTTAAAACCCAAGATTACACAACTGCCCTTCTCCGTATCGCAACCTCTTCATCTCTCACTCTCGAGCTCTCTCGTCGCTAATCCAAGTATCTTATCTCTCAGCTTTGACTGTCTCCCAACTGTCCACCTAATTCTTTCCCTCTCTCTCTCTCTGTGCGTCTGCCCCGTTCCGCCTTCCTCCTCCTCCCTACTTCCTTGACTTTGCCTTTGTGCTCTCTACACCACCCCGTCTCTCCCCCTCTTTTCACATTTAGGCTCTCAGATTGAGTTTATTGGTATGACAGGCGATCATCAACAGAAGCTACAAAGCGTAATGGGCGCACGCACATACTCACACATGCACGCCGGCATCCGCAGCTCGACATAAAGGCATGCAGGCAGCGGGTGAACACACACATACACACACAGAGTCTCTTTCACAGATGAATGAGCATTCACTCCCTGCGTGCCTCTTTCTCTCTGTCTGTAAAGGAGGAGAGAAGGAGAAAAAGTGGCCAGCTCGGACCTCAGCAGATAGAAACTAATGACTGTCTGATTAATTCATTAGCCTGACACTTTATTGCCTCGCTGCCGGAGTCATTGCTGTTTACTTTTTTATTATAGGCCGACCCCATGTACACACTCTGCTCCTGACACTTGGGTTTTCTCTCTTTCGCTTTTCAATTTGTCTCCACAGACTTAGAAATAAAAGTAAAAATTATGATGTTTTAGCCGGCAGAAGCAAGACGATACTGTCTCGGAGTGCTCTTTGGCTGACTCTCAGAGTCTAGTTTTTCTCATCTCCATCAAATCCTTTGTCTTACTGACAATCTCTGGTCTCAGCCGGCCAACTGTTGATGGAGGCAAAAGACTTTTTAAAGTCTTATTTGGCCCATACAAGACAAACCAGAGCCTACTCCCTCTCTCTCGCAGCCCTCTTGTGGGTTCAGATTGATCCACAGGCTGATTGGTGATTAGCTGGCCATTTAATTCTATCTTTAGTCAAACCTGGAAAACAAAGTACTTTTTCGGTGCAATCCAGTTGGCCGATGAGTCTGAAGAGTGAGATGAAAGAGCAACCGGCTGTCAGACGGCGAGGTGAGCTAACTTGGCGCGAGGAAATGAGTAGAAGCAAATGGATTTGAAGAGTCAAAAAATGAACGAGCAGAGCGGAGAGAGCTGTCCTAAATGAGAACAGTCACCTGTGGGGAGTGATAAGAGCTGGCAGATGGATAGAACGATAAATAGACAGATGGGTAGTTAGATAGATGGAGGGGGCTGATTTACTGAGATGGAGAGGTTGAGAGAGATGATGGGCAGATGGGGTAAAGAGATACGGAAGAAGACAGGCGAAACTTTCTCCCTCTGCAAGTGCTTCGAGGCTCAGTGTTGTCTTTTGGGTTTATTTCGCCAGTCAGTCAGCCTTCTCTCTTTTCTCTCTCCCCCCGTTTGGCCTCTGTCTCCGACCGTCACTCACCCTCCTCCTCCTCCTCCTCGTCCTCCTTCTCCTCCTCTCTCCCCATTCTCCTTCTCGCTGTCTTCGTCTCAGCCACCACTGCACTCACGGGATATTTTTAATAGAATTAGGCTGCTCTTGTTATCAGTGGAGCGGGTAGCCACAGAGTGAGGCGAGATTGAAACAGCGATTTCCAATTTGAGATTGTGTCACACACATCTCCCTGTGCCCAGATAGCATCAACGAATCACCGCCACCATCTCTCTCACTCACTTTGTCCCTCTTTGCCTCTCTCGCTCTCCCTCTTT
The DNA here is from genome assembly GCF_008729295.1 of Plectropomus leopardus. Taxonomy (NCBI): domain Eukaryota; kingdom Metazoa; phylum Chordata; class Actinopteri; order Perciformes; family Serranidae; genus Plectropomus; species Plectropomus leopardus. The sequence goes on from NC_056474.1 coordinate 26,412,686, forward strand.
CAGACATCTCTCGCCGGGTATTTTAGCCTCGCTCGGGCCTTCCGCACATGCAAGGCTAACATCTAAATGCATACATGCTCCCCTCTCTGTCGCTCTGGATTCACTGGCTTCTCTTGACAGTTTATCTCCTTGTCTCTTTCGCTCTCATCCGGGAGTGCATACAGAACACATCCCCCCTTTCTCCTCCCAATCTCCCTGTCCCTCGGAGTCACTTAGTACCTCCAAAAGCAGCTCCGCTTTCGCTCTTTTTCTCTGCTGTTTTACACTTTGTGTTCGTGCCTTTTCCCACTCCTCCCACACTTGTTCATTGCTCGTACCATCCACCTCTCCGCGCGTCTTCTCTCCGCTCCCATTACTCCGCATCTCTCCTCCCACACTGCCTCCTTTTTTTCCACCGGTTTCCACCGCCCCTTCTCTTTTCATCTTGTCCAGTGTCACTCTTTCTATCCCCCCGTGAATATTTCCTCTCCCCTCATCCTTCATCCTCTGCTCCCTCTCCTCATCCTCTCCTCTCTGCTGCCTCAAGGCGTTGGATCCCTTTGACTTGTCTTGTCAGGTCTTTGGATTTCTGTCTTACCTCTGGAGATATATAGTGTGTGTGTTCATGCAGTACAGTCCTCATTGCTTGTGGCCGTGTGCGAGTTTGTGCGAGCCTGTGTTTGAGAGGCGAGATTGATGCTGCTGCTGTGTGTGTTTCTGTGTGTGTGTGCCTGTGTGGGTGTGTGTTACTTCCTTTACTGGTTCCCATGGCCAGAGGGTCTTTTCTCTTCAGCACAATGCCACAACTCCACTTTTTGAAAAATCTCAACAGCAGTGCTGCCTTAACACACAGCCCTTCTGTAATATCCCCTTCCATTAGCCAGGCCAGCTGAGCAACATTGGTTCTCCCAGTCCATTTTCAAAAGTTTATTCCTCTCCATGACAACATTCCTCTCATCACAGTATTGCCAAATCCACCATGTGTAAATATTTCCTGGTTACACATTTTTTCAAACTTCTTTCATGGCGCTGAATGCAGAATTTGACCTGTGCTTGCTTAGATTTCAACCCCTTTTCTAAGAGGAACGGTGTCTGTCTCCTTGTCTCCAACCTCCTGCTTTCTCCTTTATAAATTGAATAAACTTGGAAATCTTGATGGACTTTTGTTGTGCTAAAGCTTGTGGTAGAGAAATAAGATGGAACAGAAGGAAAGGTCTTAGGTCTGCACTGTCAAACGATTGTGTACATAAAAGAGTGGATAAATTGAGCTTCATATAGGCAGAATGCCTGCTCGGGCTTTTTGAATTATTCAAGTTTTCAACATATGGGTTAATAGTTCAAAGACGCACAGCAGAAAGCTCCAGACTAACTTCTATGATGTTGACACTTGCATGTGGAATACACCCACATGCATGCACAGTTGTACATGTGCACATACAGTGGGAATAAAGACAGTGCTCTCCTTTATTTCATTTGCTCTAGGCTACTTTACACAGCATGCTCTAAAAGCTGCAGTTGGACACACTGTCATGTCTGTAAAGGCTTTTACAGCTTATCAGTGGATAATGACAAGTGGAAACAATATGTTAATGTCAGCTGTCAAGCGCCCACATGCACCTGTGTACATCTCTCTTTAGCATCTAGCATCTTTTACTTTATGGCAAAGCTCTGGTATAGTAGCATGTTGTTCTGCGCTGTTAGATTTCTATTTTCTGAGTTGGTATATGTGTTTTGGGAGACAAGCACCGCTCTGAGATGAAAACTATTTTTCGCTTAATTGCATTCGGATATCCACTGGCTAAAGTAACTTTTTACCCTAAAGATTGCTTGAGGCATTTTATCAAGTAGAGGGAGAGTTGAGAAGAGGCGAGATGAGGTTCTGAGCCAATATAAAACAGCTGCTTCAATATCTGCTTCCTTTAAAACTATACTTTACTTTTATGTTTCTGACTTGGGTATGTGATCCACAGCGTTTCGGTTACACTGAAGCAGTGGTTATTAGACTTTTTCCAATAATGTAACCCATTTGAAATATTTTTTTCAGCCAAGTTCCCCTTGATAAGTGCAAAATATTATGATAGGGAAAAAGTGCCTATATAAAGAGGTAAAATGCAGCACTGTACCATCTGTGTCAGATTTACTAAAAAAGACCAACTTGAAATACACAATGCATTTTATTGTTTAGAATACATCACTAAATTTATTGCAAACAATGTTTTGTCATCACCCATTAAGATGGCATTGAACTGTCTTTTTGATAAGTTGCACTTAATGCTATTATTTTAGGACTTACATGACTGATATTTTTAAAATTAACATTACCAAAAAAAAAAAAAAAAAAAAAAAATCTCACACACCCCCTGCAGTACGAAAAAGCACCCCAAGAGATATGTGTACCCCTTCTGAGAATTACTGCATTTAAGAGTAAAAATTCCCATATTTTATTCAACCTTCAGTGTTTATGTCTAAACTGAAATAAGTTTTGACATGTGTTTGAACATTGCAGAAACAGATCGTTACCAGACCCTGAGTTGGGATTGTTTTTTTCCTAGTGGTATTTGCAAGGTCATGAATAATTAATAATAAAATAAAAAATCATGTACTATATTAAAGGAATAGTTCACATATTGAGATTGATTTTATCGTGAGAAATCAATTTCCATCACATGTCTGTTAATGTTGCATTGTTGGTAGAGTGGAAAGAAACGAGTCGTTCTGATTCCAAGGGTATTTCTTTTTCATACTCCTCAACATATGATAGTGTCACCATAGGTGGGTTGCAGTGTGTTTATGAGATGAAATACACTTCCAGCTAATATAAACTCAGCAACTGATGTAGTATAAAAAGTGTGAAAGTCCACATAAAGCGAGAGGGAGGGAAGGTGGATGAGCTCAAACAACACAAGTCTCACCCGGGAGACTGCAGTATGTGTCAGGTGTGAAACCAAAAGGCAATGTTGTTTTAACATTATGTTATCAACGCTCATTGACATCACTTACTTGATGTATTTATTGTCACATTGTGTGACATTTTTGTTATGTGACATTATGTTATGTGACGTTAGGCTTCAGTGCATCAAGTTACGTTACATAAAAAGCGTACTTATTTTAACCCAAAACATGATAATTTTTCTTAACCTAAACAAGTAGTTTTGTTTCCTTAACCCAACTGCTTCATGATATTAACCATGTATTAAAAATTGTTTACATGGTGCATCACACAGGTATTGGGTGCCTTGTAAGATGCTTTTAGATGTTGAGGGTCATGACAAAGCCCGGTATTTAATCACTGGGATTTAAAATGTGTTGGAAGAAAGAACAGCCTCCTGATATTTCACCTTTAAACTTTTTATTTTTAGATCCTTTTCCCCCCTGGCTAATCTTGTAGTCCCAACATTTACATAGCCAAAATTAGCTTTTTTTCCCCCTCTAATGCTACATATTTGGTTTGTAACAAGTGAAAAAAGATAAAAACAAATAGTATGTAACTATGGCATGGTACACCTCCCTAGCTTTAATATGAACCTTATGTAATTGCCATAGATGATGGTTTTTAGCCATTTTGCCAAATGTTTGTTCACATTTGTATAGTTCTTTTCAGTAAGTGGTAAATATCTCAACAGTCAGAAATTTCGTACATGGTGGAAGCTGTGAATGGTTTTCATAATTCAGGTGTTCCCACAGTCTGAATGATATGACATTAAGTTCACTGAGCTGGAGTCAGTTTAGCCCAGAGTCCACCATGCAACTACCCCGACACTAGATATTGTCTCATTTATTGTTTGGCTGAAACAAATGGAAACATTTTAGTGTCAGGCTTATGGCGTCACTGTCAGTAGCTCTTTCCTCCCTGCCTCCAGTCTTTAAGATGAGAGAGGCTAAACAAGTCCTGACTTTGTCTGGCTCTTTTACTTAACTTTACATTACTTAACGCACAGGCACGAGTTGTATTGATCAAATATTCCAAAATTTCCTTTGGGATGAATACATTTTACATGATCTTAAAGCTTCAAGCTGCTTAAAGCTTTGCATCGGCAGTCCCTCGGCAGGTCATTATTTAAACATACGCACAATTACTTAGGACATTAAACAAACAGGATAGGACACTTAATGTGATCATACACACACAATATATGCACACTAATATAGTGAAGTGAGCCATTTAGTCATGAATGATGAGCTTCAGACGGGAGTGATTTGATTACGCCAGTTGTTTGTCCTCGGATATCTTACCCTTCACCTCTCTGTGTGTCTCTCGCTCCTCTTCCCCCTCCCACCGCAGCAATCCATTTCCCTTTGAAAGTGACACTTTAAAAGGTTGATAGCTCTTTGGCCAAGTCTCAGAGCTCTAGATCGATGGCTGGCGGAGAGGGCCGTCGAGGTACTGCGTGTGTTCTGCGTCTCCAGACACGAGGGTTGTAGTCCGCACGCCAGGTGAAGATGCTTTTCGATTTGTTGCCACCACATGATCGCCAGGTCCCTGCGGACGGGAAATAGACGAGCGGTGACATTGTTTAGCTTTCTCTGCCGCTGGTCTGAAACCAGCCGGGGCAGTGTTGTTGTAATGGAAGGTTGGAGAGTTCACACCACTGTGCAGATAAATGGACACAGATACACAAATGGAAAACAGCGAAAAAATGTACTTTACTTAATTACATAGGACAATCTAAGTGCAAAAATAACACAAAATGTTTGTTTCTTTTTTACCCGAGAAAGTTCCCCTGCCACCATTCTTTCCCCCGCTGTTTTTTATTCCTAAAATTCTTCCCTCAAACATTATTTTGCAATCAGAGTGCTCATTCTGGCTCCTATAATTACTCTACCTCTTCTGTTCAGCTTGCTGCTCCTGAACAAAGTTGCAGTGAAAATGGAACCCATTTTTATTTTGACAATGGCTGCTGAGGTGTGCAGCTGATTGCTCGGAGCTGAAGATGAGGGAGACATGCAGGGAAGGCTGGCTGCGCTCAGCCTGCCTCCTATGTGTCTCTAACCAACCCTGTGGTTACCAGTGATCTATCCACACTACCTGGCTCCAGTTCAGCTCCCTGCTGAGCCCCCCAGAGGAGGACCTCCAGCCCGGCTCTGCTGCTTCCCTCTCCCAAAAGCAGCCCAGTCTTGGCCTCCGCATGCAGCCAACCTGGCCTTGGGGGAGCCAGGAGCTGTGGAGCATGGATGGATAACTATCCAGGGGTAAAGCCCACCTTGAGGTGCAATGAGCGGCATGGGAGAAGGGTAGCAAAGGCCCCCTGGAGGTGTGGAGAAGGGAGTGTAGCCAGAGCAGTCAGCCAAGCCTGTTTCCACACCGGCTCTGTACACCCCAGGGCCTGTCACACGATCAAACCATGGAATCAGGGACAAGAAGTAGGGAGAGTATAAAAAAAACACACACACACGTTTCACCATTAGAGACACTGTGTCCCAAACTTTGCAGCTTTATTCTCACATTCACATGTAGAGCGTCACCAGCAGAGTAAAATGGCAGAGCTGAGATCAGGCTGTGTTAAAGTGTGAACAGTATAAATATTCATCAGCTAGTGAGCAGCAGTGTGGAGGAGAAGCAGTGAAGGATCTCAGAGGGGAAACTGAGATTTTCTTTTTTATATCCTCGCTGCTGTGAAACGGCACATTATTGTGTCAGAACATTTGCTCCGCTACAGTTAGAAAATGTCATCTGCGTAACTATAGGTTAAATCTATTATCACCTCTTGCCATGAGGATGCTTGGACTCGTAGAAACCACGCTGGTGGCTTAGTAAAGCCCTCTTTTTTGCTCAGGCCCACAGAGGGAAAACACAGGCTTTGCGTCCACTTTCATCTAGCAGGATGATGCTCCGCCTCTCATCGATGACCCCCCGCAGGCACTGGATTGCGACCCAGCACTCCAAGCCTCGGGGGCCCTCTCCTCCTCTTCTCCTTCCTCTGAGCTTGCTCTCCTCGTATCGCTCCATCTCCCTGAGTCTTTATCGCGAAAACACAGCACACCACATTTTTAATCATGCCCCCGAATAGAAGACACTTTTCCAATTAATGGAACTGCCGCCGTGATGCACTGTGACTCCGCGAAGCCGCACTGCGCAATCGGCCCAATAAGCCACTGCCGCCCGCTTGATGTATGACCGGCTCACAAGTTTTGAATGTGAACAAGATGATTTTTCGGAATAGAGAAATCCGTAGTGAATGAAAGGCTATTGGTGAGGCGGCAAAGAGGGGGGGAAGCGAATGAGTAATGCTCCGGTGAAGCTGCTGAGTGGCCAACAGTGGATGTCTGTGGTTGTGCTGGGCAGCTCTCAAACATGAATGTATGGAATTGTATGAATGTGAAGCAGGCTGGTGCTAAAAAAGAGCATGCACGCTCAGCAGAAAGCTGCCCCCAGATAAATAATAAAGGGTCAGAGACTGTTGTCATCACTCCAGATTGTGTCATTTAAAATCAGAATCTATTGATAGGTCATTTGGTCACACAGCAGACAGCCCCTGTTATCCTCCCCAGGCAGGCATTGAGTTATTCCTAACAAGTGAATGACTTTAAAGAGGGTTTTTAGTTCCTCTGCCTGGCACCGTAAACACTGAAAGGAAGTTTAGCAATAAATGGAAGCGTCGCAGAGTTTCACTTGCTTCTGTATTGGCGCTTTATTTCAGGGATATATTTCCCAGTGTGTATTTATAACTCTGGGTTCATTCCAGCTTAGACAGGGACCTATCACTTTTCCCCGAGATACAGCCCACAAACACACAGCAGCAACGGCGCTGCGTGGAGCGACAGTGTTGTGTGTGCGGGATGATATTCGGGTGAGAAGACATAGTATACGCTGTGACTCATTTGTGCTCAAGTCCAAATGTATGTGTGCACCGCCATAAAGAGGGGCATACAATTTAAGCCGCACGCTCTCCCACGAAAGCAGCATGCACATTCAGACGGCAGACACCCTCACGCCGCAGCTCTTTATGCAACTTCACAGCTTGCCTCCTCGTGCCTTCATATATTAACTCGCCCTCCCACTCCATCAATCAGCTTGACACCAATCAGCGTGAATCGGCTGCGCGTAACATGTTTATGAAACGAAATAATTTTCCAATGCCTCACTAGTCTCAGAAATATGTTGAGCATTTTATACCTGGCTCTCCTCGAGGACACACTCCTTCGCACAGAATTAGGAAGAAAATGGCTTCTCTCCCGCACTGACAGGGAAGGTTGAACGGGCGTATTAAGCAGAGGTAATTGAATGTAGAAGTAACAGTGCGCAATTTAGCGTGGGGGATTAACCCCTTTGCACCTCTGCTCTCTCAACCAAGCCTTGGTGGAAAAAAAATGGCTGGTGAAGTTCAGGCTCCCCCCTCGGCGAAAGGAAGTTGTTGTGCTGGTCTGGAAATATTTTGAGTTTGGGGCCTGTGAGACTGCCATAGTTCAAGTCAGTTCATTGCTATTTATCATGAGTGACGGGTGGGGAATGAAAAAAACCCAACACCTTTCTGCGTGAGCAATGGAGCTGTCTTATTACCCACAGTTAGGAAACCAACTGGGTGCTTACTAGAGTTCTTTTTCGGAAAAAAAAAAGACAGAAACAAGCAACAGCAATTCATTCTTTTTCTTCTGCATATTTCACTCTTCAAGGGATTTCATTAAGGAATCAGACGGCAAAGAAGAGATGTGGAAAAAAAAAAGCGCAGGTGTTGGATTTAATCTCAACTCGTCCATGATGATGCTGACATTTGGTGCGGCAGTCTTGACTTGAAACCCATTTTACACTCGTTTTTTTTATTACGACATTGAATCTGACAGGGAAGAGCAGATATAACCTTATCATGCGAAGGTCAGGATCTTTTCAGTATTCTGAAAGCATTTCAAATCTTGATTTTTTTATATTTATTTTTTGGCTTCCAAAACTTTGTGAACTGTATCTGCGTCGTGTAACTCCTGGAAGGTCAGATGGGGAGACATGAGAGAATTGTGGTCCCTACAGAGATGTCAGAGGCGGCCATACATTTTGCCAGTAATTGGTTTTAGAGCATAATAAAGAGGTGGGTCAAGATCGCATGAGCTGGGGTTAACCAGTAGGAGGAGAGTGTACATAGTCAGCCAAGGTCGAAGGAAAGGTATGAGCATTCACATTTAGCCAGGCAAACCTTCGAGACGACAGGGACCGAAATAGAAAAGAAAGTAGGGAAAGGAGGCGGCGCTGTGAATGAGAAAGTACTGTAATTGCTCCAAAGGGAATTCGTTGTACACATGAGTACTTTCGACAATACATAAAGCAAAATCAACACCACGAGGGATGAGTAAATGGAACTAGAAAGTGGACGGAGGCGGGGTAGGGACAGAGAGGGATAAAGAGAGACAAAGTAAGGGAGACAGAGAGTAAGAAGACGACTATGTCTCCATTTCCATGGAACCACAAACCGAGCTAGTTTCCACCAATTACATTCATGTCAGCGTCCTGGATTCAAAATGCAACAACAGCCTTGAGGGGCCCTCACTTTCCTGGTACACACTCAACATCTCTCCCTGCCTGCCACTCCGGCTTTCTTTGCCACACACACACACACACACACACACACACACACACACACACACACAGACACACATATCCACCCACACGCGCAGACGCTGTGTGTGCACATATCACATGCACACACATAATAATCTCATCACTCCCTCTAGCTTTGTCTCTCTTTGTCACCCACACAGACTCACTCACACACCCACCTACCAACCAGCCAAACACATTCCCACCAAGCATCCACACAACACACACACACACACACACACACACACACAACACACACACACACACACACACACACACACACACACTCGGGCACACACAAATCTCCTCTGTCACTTCCCTCCACTGTCTTCCAATTCCATTTCTCTCACTCTCTTCTCCTCAGGCTCTCCATCCATCCATCCACCCCCTACTTGTCTCATTCTGTCTGCGCGCACACACACACATTCGCTGTCTGTCTGTGTGTTTGCGTGCGTGGGTCCCAGTGCGTGTGTGCCCTCCTCCCCTCTCAGATGATAGTAATAAGGCCGGTGATTGCCGGAGATGGAGATGAGGGACGGTGCCTATTGATGATCGTGCCTGTGACAGGCTGGCAGCGAGCTAGACGTAGGGCCTTCATTATTAGTGATAACAATAACAGCAACACTCATGGCCTTAATTGAATGAAAAAAGGGGCGCTGGCAGACAGCCTCACGATCCGAAGGTGGGTGGGAGAGTAGGAGAGAAAAAATAAAAGGATGGACAGGAGGTGGGAGTGACGGCGAGGTGGAAAGGAAGAAAGATGATGACAGAGAAGCTGAAAAAAGAAGAGAATGAAGAAGTGGGGGGAGCCCACAGTGAAGGAGGGAGTGTAAAGGCTCAGAGAAAGAGAGATGGAGAAGGAGGGGAAGTCAAAAAACAGCGGGAGGCGTGAGGTGGAGTGGAAAGTGTGAAAGGCACTGGCCCAGAGAGTGCTCTGGAAGGAGCGTGACGAGGCGTGCAAGAGAAGCGTGGACAATTAGGACATTATTATTGAGTGGAGAGATTAATAAATAATTGACAACATTCTGTTCGAGTGGCGAAGAAGGGAAAAATGAGGGTTATAAAGCAGAGAAGGGACGGGCAAGAGAGGAGAGGGAAGCACAGAGAGAGAAATATAGCCACTGAGAGAAAATATGAGAAAAATTCAGAGGATCCCCCCCCAAACACACACACACACACACACACACACACATTCATAAGTTTCCATGGAGATAGTTTTTATTTTGTTTGTGCAAGTTTTGTAATATTCAAGATTTCTTCCCCCATCCCAATACAAAGGAGGTGAATTGATGTCATTCATTATTAATCTTAATCTTAATTAATCTGATTTTTTATTCTTCTTCACATCACGTAATTTACATTTGGGATCCTGATGCTTATATCAGGAAGGGGATTCTACAAAAGCAGGTTAGGTTTAAATATTTGCCAGTTTCACATTTTGTCTGAAAGTGTTAAAAAATTAATCAGCAACATCTCTTTCTGAAATCAGTGACCCAGTTGAGGCCCTGTCACACCAAAAAAGTAGCACAGCAAATTAATACGCCTACTTGCTAGAGCAGAAGCTATAGGCTCAGTGATGTCGTGACTACTTGCAGGGGTCGTCTGCATACTCATACTGGAAGACTAACGGCTACACTCCAATAATTGTGGATAAAGATGGCAACTCCCCAAAAGTGCAAGTAGTGTATAGCTGTAGCAGCTACATGACACCACTTTCAGTCCACGATCAGCCCCCTTCGTTCCATGGTCTGGAAACAGAAACCCTAAAGAGAATGCTAAATAAGCGTTTAATTACCTAAACTACAGCAAAGTGGAATATTGCTACCTTTGGCCTTGTATTTAGTAGCAGAGTTCAACTAATTGTGGCATTAATGTATTTCTCTTTGCACATATCTCTTTATAAAGTGCTCTCTGAGTGACGTTTTTCTGTAGGCTGGGGCAGAAGTTGGTGTCGCCCGGTTCCACTGACAGAAAGCCTATGGGATTTTTCCAGTGGATTTTGGATTACTGAAGAACATAAACTCTGTGGCAAACAAAAGTTTTGGTTACTTACACATTCAGCATAATAATCTTAACAAATGATAATGACTTTTAAGGTTTTTGAGGCCTAAATGCAAGCACCAGAAGTAAAAAGCAACATTCAGCTCTAAACAAATGATACCACTGTCGCATGACTTAATATCACAACCATAACAAGGCTGTAAAGTGTGTGAGGTATTTGCTGATTTATTTTATGTCGTAGAACATTAAAGTCTATTAATCTGTATTAACCACAGACCTTATTTCAGGCATCTAACTAGAAACCCATTCAAAAAAATCATTTACTTCAAGATGAGAGAACCAGAGTGCTAAGATGCTAACTTATTTCCGGGTTTTAGGAGTCACTCCTGGAGCACTTTATAGAGATTACGACTGCGTTGGCTCTGGCTCCTAATGATGTCACCAGAGCAAGATGGCAGTGGCCGCATCTGGGATATTTTGGCTTCATTTTGGCACAGTGGGAAGAAGTGTTGAAAGATGCATCGTCCGTCCTTACATATAGTTTATGCCACATATTATTAAGCTGTGAACATGCTAGTGCCTAATCAGTCACATTAGCTCTTCAACCTCTAATGATTTTTCTCTTTACCTCGTTTGCTAAGGGGACACTGAGTTCACACAGTTTACTCTAAAGATGTATTTGTACCATTGACTTGCATCTCATAACTGCCTGGAAAACCTTTTCTGTTTTGTGAAGCAGTTTTTACTCTGATAGAGGAGGATTAAATGAAAGTAGACATTGCTTTCTTCATTTTGAGCTTTCCTTTCCATAGGTCAGCACTGTCAAGACAGCCTGCTGCTGGCAAACTGCAAATCCACATATCAAATCTCACCAAAGTTGAACTCTATGTGAAGAATTAATTTTGCCCTCTCAAGCAAATCCACTGAATGTGGAAAATTCATTGATGTAAAACAATTTTGGAACAAAATTTTTCAGTTTCAAATTCTGCTGTGATGAGGCTTTCACTCTGGATAATTCACATACCTTAGTGGCAACTATTTTCATAGAAAATATTTCCTCTGCAGAAATTAGTACGGTTAAAAGTGAGGGTTGTAGATTATTCAGATCAACAAGGACACAGTCTCTGGAAAGCACGTTGATGTTTTCCAATGCTGTGAGCACCATAAACAACACTAATCCATTTTATTGTGGTGGAAGCAGAAACTGCAAAACCTTGGCACACAAAATCAAAGCTATCTGCATCACTACGTACTACTAAAGCTGGTGAGATTTTTTTTTAAATTAGTTTTGTTTTTTGTTGTGTAATATCAGTAAACTGATCCTTTAAGAGAAAACAGGTAGGTCTATAAAGACTGTGTAGATACATATAGTGTATGATGAAATGATTTTTTACAAGCAAAAACATCAAAAAGACAATTTTAAACTGATATAAGGATGCATCGTGTGTGTAATCAGTGTGCTTTAATTTGGTCTCTGCAGGTGGGGATCTGCGTCTTAGCGCATTTATGGCTCTATTTATCTTTGTGAATTTGTGAGTCAACATGAGATGGCAGTCAATCTGCACCTTGCCCTTTTTGACAGACTTGATTTAGCAGTGTAATGACTCCACATCCAAAGCTGCTAATCAAATTGTCACTGCGCGCCACAAACATGCTAACAACGCAATGAGACAGGTCCAGGGATCACGCTAACGACATCATCACTCATGTTAATAACACACTGTGTTTTCCCGGTGCCCTTTCTCTCTCTGCTGGCAGTAAAAAGATAGAAAAAAAAACATAACTGAGGAAAAATCAATTTTTGCATCTGCACCTTGTTTCCGCTACAAACGTGGGGAAAGAAATTTATTAATCAGGGTCAAATGACGCTCTGTCTGACATGAGAAAAACAGGAAAGAGAGAGGGGAAGTAGGAAATGGAAATGAGGTTGTAAGAAAGAGGAGAGTAAGGAGAATAGGGCTCTGATGAAAGGAGGAGTCCAGGCCAGAGGTACGGGGCTGAATATTGATAAGACAGTGATAATGCCTGGAACAGAAGAATGGGAGGGAAAAAAGCGACCAGTGAAAAGACAGACGGGTGCATCGGCCTGCACCTGAGGTGGCTTAATGACAGAGCGAAGCTCTCTGGTGGCGACAGCAGCAGCCTGCCCTGAATTTTTCATAGCTGGCTTCACGGCGAGATGGCTGAGAAACACCATGATATGTCTCACCCATGTTCCTCTGAGAGCAGCCTTTCATTAGCCGTCCCCCGACCCGAGGTGAAGGCGGCGGGGAGACGAAGTCAGGAGGAAATAAAAGCCGAAATTGTTTTGAGAAAGGGGGCCAGAGGAAAGTTAATACTGAGGAAGTTGTGAGTGTATTTATGGTCCTCTGAAAAATAAAAGCATTCGGTCTTTGCTGTTGGGAGCTGTTATGATGGATCTTGGGTAATGGAGTTTTGATGGATGAGCGGCGTCTGGCCGGTGCTGGGGTCTGAGTGGAGGGCGGGTATGACGACCAACTCCACTACAATGATATCTGACCAGCAGAAATTACTGCATCTCCCGCTTTCTGGCGCTCTGTACCCACCGTGTTTAATTCTCCAGCTAAATTGTTTAGGTATGTAATATTGAATATCCCATAACCTTTTATAAGTGCTATAAAACGACTGCAAACCCTCAGAGACCAAACCACAGAGGAGCCTCTGAAATCCACTTTCCCTATGATCTCAAACATCCAGATATTCCCTTTTGGCCTCCCTCCTTTAAAGACTGCAATTAGGCGAGGTAAAATGATAATGTTTTCGACTTTAGCGTCCCTTTGGTAAACATTGCCGTTAGGATCAATTAACCAGCGGCTAATGAGCAAAGTGGGGGTCTGCCTCAATATTGCACCATTGTTCATTGGCGATTTTTAATTAATGGGTTTTGAAGTAAAAATCGCAAAAGTTTTTAATTGTTTTTCTTTTCGAGGGAGGGGAGGCAGCGGGGGGGGGGGGGCGAGACAAGAGTGTTATTTAAACAGAAGGGGCTTTAAAGTGAGGAGGATTTAGACTTTTAATTAAAGAGGAATTTGATGCGACCAACAGACTGAGTTCAATTGCCACACAATCCCGTGTTACTCTCCCTCGGCCCTCTTCTTTCTGTGTGCTGCCTTCCCCCCTTCTGTTTTGCAGCCTTCCATCTTCTGCCACTCATCTTGCTCTCTCCCCCACCCCTGTATGGTGTTGATGTCTCCCTCCTTGCAGGGTGTTGCTATCAGAAGCCGGATTAGGGACTTTGAGAGCTCTGCTGCTCTCAAATGGTGAAGATGAGGCCTGGGTGGGGAGGCGGAGGAGGAGGGAGAGGGGGGGGGGAGAGCAAGGGGGGGATGGCTCAGTCACTCCATCGGATTTCCAAGATTGAATTAGTGAGCTTTAGACAAATCAGAGCCCTTTTGGACATGTTCACAATGTTGCTTCTCCATTTTCCCTCTTTTTCTTCTCTGTCTCCCCGCATGCAGCTTTGCTGCCTCCTCCCTCTGTCTCTCTGTCTCCTCCTCCTCCTCCTCCTTGTCTGCTCTCCCTTAATAGCGCATAAGATTGTTTTCATAGCAGTGATAAATTAGGCTGAAGTGATTAGCGTGGTGTGAAATGTGATTACATACTGTAGCTTTGCTGATTTGTCGAACAGATGCCCTCTACCAGCTAGACTTTGCTAGGTTACAGTGTTAAACTCAGTCTCGCCCACAGCTGGAGTTCCCAGCAGACGTAAACAGGTTAATTGCCTTGATTGTGGATATAGCTCCACCATACCGCCGGGAATGCAACCTGCAGTCCATTTGTTATTGCGGTAGCTGTTAGGAATCGCTCCCGCCGTTCACGCCTACACACACAGCACACACATAGAAAAGCTTGTTTGCTGTCCAGTCTTTACATAAATAAGGGACTGAGAGGTAGTACCAGCTGGGAGGCGGCAATGATGGTGGATGTTGAGTCATAGTGCTGTCAGTTTCGACTCCAATATTCAATGACAAAGTTGTTAAAATAAGAATATAAATAACACAATATTTGCCAATCATGAGGATTAATGGGCTGGTGGCGTAGCTTCCATCATTCGGATGTGAGACAATGTGCGGTTATTTCTTCGAGGAGCCACATCAGCAGGGGTGGAATAACATGAAAGAATAATAACTAGAGAAATGGCTGACCTCCTGTTGTCTCACCCCTTCCGCCCGTGTTGCTGTGATTACACCAATCACTGTCATTAGCATTCCCTGCGATTAATGTGATTTCTCATGCTTTGTTGCATGCATGCTAATGACTAGCACCCGGCTCTCCTTCTCTTTCAAACTGTCCACAGCTTAACCCGACTCCTCAAGCTGTACTGTATTAAAACGCGACTTGCAGCCGGCAAATCCACTCCTGATTAAGGCGACAACCTGACCCAGCATTCATCTACTCCATAATCAGCCCTTATCCATTTTAGTTCAGTGTGATTCTCATCTCTCATCCATCTTTCTCTCTTCTTAGCTCATCTCATTTCCCCCTGTTTTGTCATTTCCCCCCCCTGGAAAAGGGCAGAAAAGAGGAGGAGGAAGAGTTGGGATTACCAAATGCCAATCTCTCCCCTCATCCTTATATCTTTTTAACTTTGTTGCTTTTCATCACGTGCGTGCTCTCCTTATCTGTTTATCCCACTCCCGCTAATCTTCATTTTTTTCCCCCATCCCTTGCTCTCTGCATTAATGCCTTTGTTGCCTTTATCTGACTCTTAACGTCTCCCACTCTCATGCCTTCCTTGGCTTTGCTCAAGGTTTCACTTCAATTGTACATTAAGCTTGTTCCTGTAGAGCAGATTGAGTGCACAGTAAGAGATACATTCTGGCTATAGCTGGTTCTGGCGTACAGTATTAAGGTCTCTGGAGACAATTTATAACACAAGCAGGATTTGGAATATTTATCTGAAATAGAGGAACATGTGCTATTGTTGTGAGCAGATTGGAATATGCTACTAAGATTATGTATGCATTTGTTCAACAGTCATAACAAGTAGCATGTTTTGCTGTAACCTTTATGTACATGCTGTGTTTGTTGCTATGCAGGCAGCATGGCTTTAAGTTTTAGGTTTTTATTGAAATATCTTAGCAACTTTTGGATGGATTTCCATGAAATTTGACATTCATTTCCCCCTCAGGATGAAAAGTAATAACTTGTGATGATCCCCTGACTTTTCATCTGCTCCCATCATCGGGTCAAAATTTAAATTTGTCCAATACTTAGGTTTAAGACCAAATAGGTCTGAGCTCCAGCCTCAGCTCCATAATAGCCCCTCCCCACTGAACAAAAAAACCACTGACACCCACTAATATCTGGCTTTTGTATTTAATGGGAAAGGTTAAAATCGGCATCCACTCCCAGGACAAATGACTGAAGTAGTCACATGTATTAATCCGCTCCAGTGCCAATCAGCAAAAGTCAATTTTACACTGTTCAAGGTGGGAATAATGTGCCATTATATGTCACCTTGCCGTTCTGTATAAAAGACTGGATTGTGGAATGGGGAGACACAGTTGTCTTGCCTTTGAGCCGGCAGCAAAGGTATTAACAGCTTCGAATCAAGGTCTACTTTAAAGGGACAGTTGGCAGGACTGGATCGAAAATCAGCTCACAGCAGTTAGCAGCTAACTCAAAGAAGAACATGAATGTTTACAAACCAGGAAAACAGTGAAATCCGAGAGCTCCTTACCCTCCAAGCAGAGGACGACATCAGCCACTGTATAACATAGCCTTTTTCACCACTGATTAGTGCTCAAATATCATTCAAAATTTGGTTTTGAGAGAGACACTGAGTAAGTAAGGGATACTGAAAAAAATAAGTAACTACTGTAATGTTTTCACCGACCTCCATGCTGCTTTCTTCTGTTTACTAACCTGTTTTCCGGCTTGTCTGTAGTGTTGAACGTGACTCACAAAAAAGAACCATGTTCACGGCTCTGGTCTACTGGCAGTGGGAAAGCAGTCTATAACCTATTGTTAATGTGTTTTCCTGTATTTAAACATATATATGTAAATATATATATAAATAAATATATGTGGTAATTTTAGTGGAAAAAGGGTGAATGACTTCGCTGCTTATTAGCATGCTCTCACACTAAAATAAGCTGGCAAACATGGTATAACTCCTTCTTAAACATCAGCTTGTTAATATTGTTATTGTGAAAAATGTTATAATGATGACGTTAGCAATATGTTCAAAGCATTGTTGTAGCATCACAGAGCACATAGTACAGCTGTAGACTTGCTTAAAATGCAGCAGCTCACAGCTCAGCAGTGATTTCAGTGACACTGTTAATGTTATAGTCAGGACTAAAAAGCATTTTTTTGCCAGCATTGCTTTCTTTTGTCTACTTGGACTAATTTCTTGATGCACAGCATTTCCAGCCTTTTTGTTTTTTCGATCCTAAAGGCTCACTCGACGCAGGATGGCATTCATCATGATTATGCCGCCCTGATAATGAGAAATAGTGGAATTAATATTCATTTGTCGCTCTCCATCCGCTGGGACTCTAAAATGTAAATGGGTGTCCTCTCGTGTGGCACACAGGCTTATGTGCAATCAAAGCGTGATTCGCAGTGAAAGTGCGTGGTGCTACTTTGGAACTTAGTGATTTAGTCAACCATGTGGTTTGGCGAATGTGGCCTTTATTGTTGTTGACTGTAACAGTGTAGTTATTAGTAAGACCTGGAAGTCAAAATGCTGCAGAGTCGCTGTGGAGACAATCCAGCGCGAGGAGCATTTAGTGCACAGGGATGTTATTTTCCCTCCGTAGCACTTGTGGCCAAGGCGTTTCGCTAATTAAGTGGAAGGATTTTTTTTAGAGTCACAAATGACTTTTATTGGCACAACTTGGAGAAAAAAGCAGCATATTTAGATTTTAAAAACTGCACCTAATTATACTGGTGGTTGCTCATGCATCGCATTTGTTGCTGTGTTTCTCCTAAGCTCAGTCTGTGCTTTTAAGTAAAATGTTCCGCTGGGGGTTTGAAGTTGAAAATAACATCAGGTGCGCATTGGACAAAATTAGTGTACCCCCCCCACGCCTCACACACAGCTCTGACACGGAGCCTTGTGCTTGGTGGAAAATTAGAACACAAAATTGTACATAGTAATGTGTTTCTAATCATAACGTGATTTGGATGTGCAGCATCGAACCAAAAGAAAAGATATTTTTGGATTTGTGAGGTGATGTGCTGAGGGGGACATTTTCCACTGCTGGCCTTTAACTTTGAAGTTTATTAATTCCTCTCTGTGGTGCTGTAGCCCACCAACAGTGTACACTGGGGCCTCTGTTGATGGTGGGGATAAGTGCTTTCTGTGCTTTGAAGGGTAGAGGAGGAGTCTGAGTGCAATTGAGTACAATCAGCAAAATTCACCAGAACTCAGTTCCTGAAAAGGTTAAAACTGAAAAGCTGCTTTTGGAAAAAAAAGGTGATTTGATCGAACATGTAATGAATGCTTTTCAGTAGCAAACATTTTGGATTTTCATTCTGAATCGAATTTGACCTCAACTACAAGTGTTTTCATGCTTCTTGACGCCTTTGAGTGTGGTGTCGGATTGTGGGTGTTAACAGCTGCTTTGCCTCAGAGTTTGCGTGCTCGATGGACAGCTAGCAGGTAAGGACACGGCTCAGGGTTAACAGGCAGGGTTGAATGCAAAAGTCCCCAGAGCCTTTTGAAGTGAGAGCCAGAAAAAGAGGAAAAAATCTAAGAGGTGGAAATGGAAAGAGAAAGCGACGGAGACAGAGAGACGAGGGTGAAGCGGGAATGACCTCTGCGTTTTTTTGTTGACGACATGAAGCCGAATGAGAGGAGAGGCGAGGCAGAAGAGGGGAGACAAACTGAGCAAGGAGGAGGATTAAGAAAGCAGCTGGTGAGGATGATCCAGAGGAGAGTGAGGGGGGTAGAGACAGAGGAGAACGAAGGAGGTAGAGGAAGAGGAGGTGCACGAGATTGATGAGGGAGAGTGAGAAACTAATTCTCACTTCACTCTGGGCTGGAAGATTAAGGAAGATTAGAGAGATAGAGTGAGGGAGGGAGAGAGATGGGGTGATAACTTCTACCACATGCCACAGAAAGATCTTTGAATGCCTAATACCCAGAGAGAGACACAGAGAAAGAGAGAGACACAGAGAAAGAGAGAGACAGAGAGATAGAGAGAGAGAGAGAGAGAGAGAGAGAGGGGGAGATTATGAAACAGTGTGAGAGGTAAAAAAACAACAACATACAGAGTGGATGCTCAGGGAAGGAGGAAAGAGACAAAGAGCTGGAGTGACAAGAGGATGGATAGATAAGGACAGGAGCAAATCAGGCTCAGAGGGGTCCTAATAGTAGTGATCCGTGAGCGTATAAATGTCCTTTATATTAGAAGCCATTTCTACCACTGCGCAGTAATCCATGCCATGGGAGCATGGATACAAAATCCAGGTCATCCATATACCTCTCCAGCACTCGCTTTCACCGACACTTCCCATTGGGATTCATTCTCTCGCACTGTGCAAGCCTGTGTGACGGTATCTTTTTACATTCTGTTCTTTCACTTGCAAAACGGGGAGAACCTATTTTCCATTCCCTGCCACTGACATCTATTTATTCACTCTCTTGACTGTTGGTGCAAAATTTCAGCTATAGGCTGCCATTTATTTTTTAAGGAGAAAAAGGGTGATGGAAAGAATGCAAAAAGCGGACACACGCGTCATGTGGACGTAGTGCGCCCGCGCACACGTCGCGATGCCTTTGACGAATGCATGTGTCCGCACACGCCTTCTACCACAGAAGTTTCTGTTGGAGACAAGGAGGGGAAGAAAGCGAGGGGAAAAAGAGAGGGAGAGTGCTGCAGTGGCAGACTCAATCCGTCATGCAGGATTACAGTGTAAGCTTCTCCACGGCCATAGATGTGGTTTTTATGGGAGAAACACAGGGCTTTTCTAAACGCAGCGGCCCCTGCTATCCCTGCTCCATATTAGAGACAAAGGCAGAGGGCGGAGGAGGGTGGAGGGGATTCTCCCCCTGCGGTCTTCGCTGTCTGACGGCTGCTATCTCCATCCCCGATGCAGGGAGAGAGGGCTTTCCAGGGGGCAGGTTGGAGGGCGACCTGGGCCCCTGCCTTGTTGCCCTCACACGTCGGAGGTGGGATCATTACTACACCTACGCCAGGAAAAGGTGACCTTGGAAGGTGACAAGACACTCGCAGTCGTGTATTTTGTTGATGCTGGGATTGGTGTGAAGTGACCGTGTGTACTTGAGAGGATATTTTGTGTGTCTGGTAGTGTGTGTGTCGATCAGCCCCCCCACTTTTCAGATAGAATTTATAGTCCCAGCGCTGGAGTGGCGCCAGAACATCCCAAACATTACACAGCATGGCTGCACCCTGCAGAAAAAAATCGCCCTGAAAATACAACACTGCCAAACTTTGATCTCCTACACCGGCCTGCAACACACCACTGAGACGGGCAAACGCAGCTTGGAAATCTTTCCTCAACATACTCCCACAGCCTTGTTGTACTTATTTGAACTAGCATGGAAGAAGGTCCCGATAAAAACAACGCTGCCACAAATATTGTTGGAAAGCACAATACGGGAGGACAGTGAACCGATTGCCCACGTAGCAGAGGCTTGTCGTTTTGGCTGATGACTGCCCTGGTGAAAAGGAAACAACTGCTGCACTACTGATGCTTTGCTGGATATTGCACAACATCTTGCTGCACAAAGCACTCAGTTTTAATTTCCACATCCTTTATCCGATCCTCACCCAAGGTGGCCCCCGCGCTCCAACCTGCCAGAGATAGCGACTTAAACATGCCGCAATCTGCTCTGCCTCTCTGAGCCGCTGGAAAATAAACAAAACAACAAAATGACCCAAATAGAGAGAGACAAAAGCGAAATGAATTTGAGATTGGGGCCACGTCATTAGAATTACAAAAAAAATATACTGTCAGTTATGATGCAGGAAAAGACCTGGGGAGCATGAAAGTCATACAAAGAGGGGAGGGGAGTATATGCTAATAAGGCTGGGATTTAGTGGCTTCGACGAGGGAGATTAAAAGCTGTGACAGTACAGGCTTCCAGGCCCACATGTTCACACAACGTTCAACCAGCGAAGCAGAGGCGTGAAACGCAGCAGGCTACGATAAGGCAGCAGGACACAACAACATCCTTGGGATAGATGGTTCTGACAAAACACAGATAACGAGTCAGTGTTAAATAGATGCAAGCGAGCGGAGTTCTAGCTTTCATTTGGTTAAGCGGCAGTTCCGACAAGAGTGGGCCAGGGGACAAATGCCAAAATGATAATTTAATGAATTAATTTTATGGATAAATGTTGGTGTATCCCAACCTTTTTCGGGTGGTGACTCCTCAGTGCCAATCAGTGTCTGTTTGGGACTTCAGAACCCTTTTAGATTCATCCAATGACCTCTTGTGTGGTCTCAACTCCCAGTCTGGGGGCCTCTGCTGCACTTGATATGCTGAAGTAGAAGGTAAAATTAAATTCTGGATCAGAGGGGGAAGGTATGCCTTTTTGCTGTCCTAGCATTGGGACTCAGTCAGGTTGGTCGACTAGTTGGTCAGTTGTAGAATTGGTCCCCTATTTTGGTCCAAACTAGAATATCTGGACAAGTAATGATTGGATAGCCATCAAACTTTGACACAAATTCATGGTTCCAGACGATGAATCGATGACTTAGTTGATCTCCTGACGTTTCGTCTAGCACAACCAGAACATTGAAATAGGTAATTATCCAGTGTCCTCACATTTACAGGATCCGTTGGCACAAAATTTTGAACAGACCTTTATGGTTCACAGGAGATGTATTATAATGACTCTGGTGGTCTCCTGACTTTCTATCCAGCACAACCAGTTGATTAAAAATTCCAATTATTCGGGGTCATCACATGTACAGAATCCATTTTTTAACAGATGTTCATGGTTCCTAGAAGATGTATCATAATAACTTTGGTGGTCACCTGACTTTTACTGTGGACAATGAATATAATATGAACAACAGGAAGATAAACTGAACAGCAGGAATGTAATATGAACAGCTGGAACCATGTATGAATTAGTTCTCAACTGGTTCATACGTAGTGATGTAGCTTAAAGGCAGATCTTTTGTTTTAGACCTCCTCCGAGAGGTCTTACTTGAAGGTGGGTTAAAAGCCTTCAAGCATAGAAGGGTCATAACAATGCCCTCCTCCTGCCAGTCTCTCCTCTAAGGTTTCAGTGGTGTTGTATTTGGTTGTACGCACAAAAAGTGACAGAAACTGTTGTGTGAAGAATTAAAAAAGAGAAGTTGAAATCCTGTCTTTCTCACATCTGTATACCCAACCAGTCGCTCATAAAGAGGATGCCCTTGTCAGATTGTAGGTGTCTTAAAGTTTAAGATATTGTTTGACAACACCGTCCTCAATTCTGATATTGGAAAGGTGCAGGGGTTGTAGGCGTTTTACAGTGCCTGGGAGGCAACTTTGTATGAAATATGTTTTGCAGCTCTAAAGATCTCTGAATATTTGTCAAGGTTGCAGTCAATTTCAGCATACACCAAACAGAAGTATTCCAAAAAGCCGTGGTACAATAGTTAGGCAGTGAGAGGGTGATTATACACACATCATGTAGGTGCAAGGCTATCAAAAAACAGCTCACAAGATGAACAAAGTAACGCTTGCACACTTACTCCAACACCATACAAATTTAATGAAGACAGTGTTTCGATCCTACTTAGATCTCCGTGAGGTCAAAATGTATGAAAAGATGAAACCACACCTGTATTCATACATAATACACACCAGTAAGCTGACAAATTCTAAGTTGGCAGGTGTGGTTAACCATCTGACAACCATCTGTGGTAAAACAACTGAGAATTGACAATTCAATAGATAACATATAAAATACATGATGTAAATATGGAAAGAAAAACAGTGACACAAGGCCATATTACAAAAATCCAAATGTTTCTCATTTCATAAAATCACTAGATCAGTATTCTTTAAATTAGTCTTTATATCAAAATACTTTATATTAAAACTCATAATCAGTCTACATCACCTGCGTTCGAAATCGTATTATATCGAGGTTGAAGGAGAACATAATCTCTAATACATACACACAAAAAGACACCCTTCTTAAAAAACAGATCAAATTCCAATGAAGTAATAAAGTCTGAATAAGGGCAAACACACACCTGATATATTTATAAACAAATTTTCATTTATACTTGAGTGTCAGTCTAGACAAACATATACAGTAAGAGCCCTCGCAACACAACCACTATTACTTATTTTCAAGTAAATGTTTGATCTCATACTCTTGATTTAAACCTGGGTGTGAGTGTTTGTAGAGTGAAAATATAAAAACTCTCTCTGGAGTAAGAGAGTATTTAAATCACCTCCTCTTTCTCACCAGTTAGGTAGTACCATTAAATCTAAGCCAAACACTTTCTCTGGTTCAGAATCATCCATCTGGCACTATCACAAACTGAACAAACGCTCTTTCACCGTCAAAATATTTCACATCTGTTTTTGCAACTCGCCCCACAGGGGATTCTTAGTAGAACCCTAAACGCCTGTGGAGAACACATTCGGAGAAAGTTCTTCGGTGAACTGCAAAGGGGTATTGATTCAATCAGACGGCCATTAAAAGTAAGTCTGGCTTTGTCTCACCTCTTTTCGCTCGCCCGCCTGCTTGGATGGGAGATAAACATGAAAGAGATCCTGAAATATAAATTGGAGAGAGAATCAGGCCGATTAAGGTGGAATATTGAGTGTCATTACTCACTCTCCCTCTTGGCCAATAGCCTTGGTGCTACTCTACAAAGTGCTATATCCTCCCTGACAATTCATCACATATTATCACCGACAACCTTGGGCGTGTTGTGTTTATTCATCTCTGAAACGACCCTCTTCCACCTCCCTGTGTCCTCTCCACCAGCCTCTTGTCCGGCCTTTTGAAAGGAACACCCTTGAAAGGTAAACAGCAGAGGTGGGTGGAGGGTGGTGGTGGGGTTGTCATGAATTAAACCCCAGACAAAACATCTTCAGGTGCTGTGCAGTAAAGCGCCTCTCTCTCTATTAAAAGGGCCAGCTTTATTAAGCTGATGTATGATGCTTCGTGGCTTTTGGAGATGAGAGGTGAGCGTACTCTGAGCACGTGCCAGAAGGCCCTTCTAGTAGGTCATTTTCTTACAATCTGTTTCTGACAGCTCTTCGTGAATATTTCTGTATTTTCGCAATTGTCTTGATGCACTCATACATACTATTCACACACACACACACACACACACACACACACACACACACACACACACACACACACAGCTTCAGGGAGACAAGTCCATCTGCAAATTCCTGAGGACTTTTGCTGAAATGTCAGCCAGTGTGTTGAAAGGATCAGATAGCTTTTTGATGTTGCACATGCAGTCAAGTGGAAGAGGAAGAGAGACAGGCTTGATAGGCATCAGGTGTAATTTTGGTAACTGCTTTGGCAGGTGATGACTCACCATTCAGAAAACACAGGCTGAACACCTACCTCGAAAAGGCATTGGCTCAAACCAGATGAGCAGCCTGATACAGAAGCATCCCCTGACCTTTGTGCAAGAAGATCATTGAAGCCGATCAACTCCTTCGACCTTTCAGCACAGACACAGCACCGAGGCCTCGAGGAGGAGAGGTGTCAGATGTGGTTGCAGCTAAATGACATAATACCTTTTGGTGGCCACATGATGTAGTCGGAAGCAGAGTCATCTAGCTTGAAAAGAACATAATAGTTTTGTATTTTTAATAAGAGATACAAGATTTCACCCCAGCACTGGTGTCATAAAAATGAGTCAGACTAGATTAAATCAACATAATTGTTCTATGTAAAATACTCTATCCACAGTAGATATAATCACATCTCATTTAAAGTTAAAGAAGACATTTTCTGCAAGGGACATTTCTTTTGGATGGCGATACTGGCTTTTTTCCATAGCTGAAGCCAAGCATCTTTCCCTTGTTAATTTTAATGGCATTTGCATTTGGACCTTCAGTTCTAGTGTTTGTTTCTCAGCTGCTCCAGCTAACTTAGGAGCTGAGGCGAAGCTGAGATGATGACTAAAGGCAGGGGAACACAATTATAGTTATGGATGGCACATCACGTCTGTTGGAAAAGTGTTGGAATGAGTCAATTCCACTCTTGGCTAGTTGATGTTTACAGATGGCAGATAATAGGCTATCATACAATGT
Organism: Plectropomus leopardus; assembly: GCF_008729295.1. Taxonomy (NCBI): domain Eukaryota; kingdom Metazoa; phylum Chordata; class Actinopteri; order Perciformes; family Serranidae; genus Plectropomus; species Plectropomus leopardus. The sequence goes on from NC_056474.1 coordinate 26,437,423, forward strand.
GGATTGTGTTAATTTGCCCTGTGATCAGCATGATGTCCATCATGCTGATCACATTTTTTTTAAAAGTGGAAATATTATGTTCATTTTCAGGGTTCATACTTGTATTTTGGGTTTCTATAGATCATGTTTACATAGTCTAATGTTCATAAAAAACTTCATTGTACTGTCTGTACTGCACCTGTACACCTGTATTCAGCCTTCTCAAACACTCTGTTTTAGCACCTGTCTCTTTAAGCTCCCCTCTGAAAAAAAATCATCTGCTCCAGCTGCTTCAGTCTGCTCTGATTGGTCACCTTTTGCAGGTCTCCAGCAAACTCGGCATTTCTATACTATCATTGCAACCAGGGCATAACTGTACCAGAAAATAGAGGCACTTTCTCATATTCTCTAAATATAAGCAGACATGTTCCAGCTCAAATCTGAGCCAATATCTGGTAGAGATTAATAACAATGGCATCCAAAATTACATTTCCGTGTTTGCATGTAGCTACATGTAGCAATGTGCTTGCAGTCAGAAATGACTGAGTATAGTGTCTCTTGCTACCAAGAAAAATCTCCATTAAAAGCTTTTAAACCAAAATTTACAATAAGACGTGTTTCAGGTGGAATATAATCCAAAATCTTGGAGAAATTAACAGCTTAACCAACCGAGATTGCGTGTTTTTCTGATGTTAGCATGTAGCTACATGTAGCAGGGAAGGCTACATAATATAAACACTTGAAAGTCTGGAACAGGTGACCATATCAAAAAAAAATCCATTATGAACAGCCGTCAGCTTGTCTCGAAAGTAGATAAAAATGATGGAGACAGTATACATAATGGTCTAAAGCCTGATGTTTTGTGCTCACATGGATTACCTTTACATATGTTAACTTCATTATTTGAATCTTTGGCCATGTTCAATATGAACATGTAACACTGTAACATAACATATAACAGAAAATAAGTAAAAACATAACAAGTTCCCTTTAAACATGTTTGTTAACTGGAATTTGAACAATTGACAGCTCGTAGGGAGGAATTGGAAATGCAGCGATATGATTCGCTTGATCAGAACCTCAGCCCGGACACAGACCTTGTTAAGTGGATCAGGTTTCTCCCATAACTAACAGGATACACATTAAATACAGTTTTAGTACCACTTCCCTGGCCTTATGATATAAAACATTCCACTGAGTTTCATGCCGTGAGGTGCAGATATATTAAATTTGGAACCTAGTCTCATAGAAATGACATTTATGTACAATGATTTACAGAAAACTACAAATACGTTCAGCATTTTTAGACGTTGTTATGGTTGTGTTTAGGCACTTACAGTATCGGCTAGGAAAATATTGTGGTCTTGGTTTAATACAGAAAAATTCAGCAGTAGCTTCAATCACAAGACCCAACTGATTATTAGCATTTAACCGAAAACATGATCTTTCCCTAACCTCAACCTTAAAGTGCATTTGTTGCCTAAAATGATGCACATTCATGACTCAAGAAACTCTAGTGTCAAAGTCCTGCACTTTTTCTGCAGTTGGGAAGAAAATTCAATGATAAATAGAAATTGTTGGAGACAGGGCTGGGAAAAAGAGAGCACTGCTATCCCGTCCTATTTTCAGATACCTTGAGTTGAGGTATCTGTATTGCTATCCTGAGAGAAAATGTTGGATTGGTGCACCCCTCGGAGGAGTATTAATAAAACAACGTTCAACTTGAGAAAACGGCAACATAGTGCAGGGCTGAAATAGACCTCACTTTTATGAAGTTCACCACCCTCCTGCTCGATAGCACCTGCAGAGTTTCTCACTGCCCTCCTCTCTCCATCTCATCTAAAATGGGCATTTTTCATCCCATTGCTTGGCTGAAATAGTCACTATTTGTGAGGAATCTAGTCTTTATGGATTTTAGTCTGATTATGTTGCCATGCTGCAGAAGTAAGTTAAGAGACAACTTAGAGTAAAATCATATTTATTATTGCATAGATTATGAAACTAATTTCTGCCTTTTTAATCAAAAATGCAAACACCCTGCATGATTTATAATTTTAAAAGGCCTCAATGATGAGCAGAATCCAGCAGTAAATCAGAAGCTCTCAGTGGGTCAGCGCTGTCACTGTTGGTATATCCTCACACTCTTGGCCAGCACTTTACCTTACGACCAGACAAATCAGACTGAGAACTACTTGAACCCTTGCCAAGGCAGTAAAATATGGGCCACAAATGTTGTCCCTGTCGTGACCTACTGGCACGTCTCCTGGCATTGTGATTCTCCGGACTGTCTCCTGTCAAGATTTATTTGATCTTTATGGCACCTCTCACAGTTTATATACTGTAGCCTAAGATAAAACAGCAGCCGAGGTGCTTGCACTTGTAGTACACAGCAGAGCCGAAGGCATTTAAAACTATCTCTTCGGAAGTCCAAAAATGTTTGTGCGATTCCAAAATGGAAGTAAAATTGTGCTAAATGACCAAATAACATCAGCTGGATATGTTCTGGATATTCCCCACCCATACTTTTATTCCCCAGTTAATCTAACTTTTAAAGAAATACCTTACCCTTAAAATGATCCTTTGTATATCAATTACAACACCCCTTGTTACATTGAATTAGCGAAGAAAACTGTGTTTTCCTCTGATACCTCCACAGTAAACAGAATCCAGAAGAATCCAAAACTGGAAATAATTCTCAATGAATTAGAGTAAATGGGGGCCGTGTTTAAAAACAGCAAAACATCAGTTAACCAGCTCTAAAACAAGTGTAGTGTATTGCGAGACTGATTTATCCAGTTGTATGCTCACTTCCTGCCAAACACATGCATTTTGCTACAGCATTATGGTTTAAAACACAATCTAATGCACCAATGAGTAGAATGCCGGGTAAGCACACACGTTTAAACGCTGCTTAATGTAAAGCACGAGCAGAGTTCAAATGCACACACTTGCCCAGCCATGCTACTTGTATGCAGAAGTGTTTTACAGGTCCAGTGTGCAGGATTTTGGGACATCTATTGGCATAAATAGTGTGTAAGTCATAACAATGTTTTTATTACTGTATTATCACTTGGAACTATTGTAAAAATGGTGTTATGTTTTAGTGAGCCGTTTATATCTACATACAGAGCCGGTCGTCTCCCACTGAGTCTGCGATTTTGGCTAGCCAAGAATGGACTAACCAAACACGGGATCTATGGGGCCATTCACATTTTCACATTGGCCACATACTTCCACTAAATTGGCACACAGAGATGTTTTATTTCTGTGACCCTACCACTATATGCCACTAAATCCCACAAACTGGGCCTTTAAATAGTAAGGTTTTAGGAAGATGCATCTGTTTTTGAAAAACTGAACATGGGATTTGATAAATAAGACTTGGTTATTACTGCACGAGTTGTGAGTTTGAAAATGGATGTTTTGGTATAGTTTTAGGGTTGTTAAACAAGGCCCCCTTTTACACTAAATATTTAATGTTTAAATATTGCTTTAAGCAGCCAAAAAATTGTCATACAAGTATTAATAGTGCAACCCGCTTTAGTAAATCACTAGTTTTGTGATTAGTATGGATGGATATACAAATAGCTGATGCAGCTCAATCATGTATCTTACTGTAAAAATGTTTTTTTTAAAAAAAGACTGAACTCGCACATCTCTCATGTTTGCTGTATTCAGAGCACACGCTTTATTTTGAATTGCAGTGTTCTTACCAGATGCTCTACAAGCCTCTGACTCTTGCCATTTAATGTAACCCCATTGATCTAGCTAAGAGCCAAGCAAATCCAAAGCCCCCTGTCGCAGCTCTGTTACACTGAGTCTTTTTAGTCTTAATCTCACCAATAGGCAAACAGCCACCCGTAAGCGGGCTGAATTTCATAGCACTTACACCATGCAACACTGTAAATTCATTCCACTGTTTTTTACTGTAAAAGCAGCGCTGTCACATTGTTTACCTACTGTTGTTGCTCCCCTCGTCCTACACAAACCTCCCGCCTCTGGGGAATAATCTTACGTCTATAGGATGGCGCTCTGTGCTCTCCCAAGGGAGGTTAACACCTGCTGTCAGTACATCAGTGAGGCTGAGACAGAGACAAGGCTGGGGACAGAGGCGAAGAAGGTACTCATACATTAACAGACGAAAGCCCCCGCTGCTTTTCACCTCCTCGCACACTGACAGGTCTGCTTTTATCTGCAAAGGTTCAAGGCGAGGACGGAGCTGCTTTACGGCGCTTTGCACTTAAAACTACCCGCTCTGTCTTCCAAGGAGGACCCCGGCCCCCCCTTCTGCTGCCACCCCAGCACACCTCCCGTCCTCCTCTCACACACATGCTTACACACCCACAAGCACTCCACTGCTCTCCCTCTGTCTCCATCTCTCTTCTCTGGAGCCCACCTTTGTTTCTCCATGCATAATTCTTTTGGGGTGGCTGCCTTTTCTCTTCCCTCCTGGTGTGAGAGAACGCTCCCTTTTTTCCTTTTGACTTGACTGCGTCCAGAGAGACAGTCCCTAGAGCTTTCTTTATTTTTCTTACAGGCAGAATGGGGTAAGATGAGGATTTCTGTGGGAATGTGTGGAGTATTCAGATTTTTGTGTATGAATACATGTTTAAGTGGCTCAATGAATGTGGCTTTGTCCAGGCATTTTTTATGCACAAGTACATAAATAAATAGTTTTTCTAGAGAATGTTTTGTCAACAGGGCTTGAAGTCACACAGCGTGTGTGTTTGTTCATTGTTGTGAAGAGGGGGAAGGCGTGGGCGTGCCGCCGCTGTTTGCTTGTTCGACAGGAGGGTTACCCAGAGAAAAAGAAGACAGACAGACAGCAAAGCGAGGAGGTGAATCGTAATTAAAATTTTCAGTCTCGTTAAGTTGGTGACAGCTCGCGATCGATGGCGAGGGTCTGCCTCTAATACTAATAATTCAAAAGACGGTTTGTATTTGAGGTAGAATGGGACCAGAAAGGGGGGAATTCATTAAGATATTTCTAGCCCCAATTAATCAGGTCACTGAGAAACTTGCTGTAGGTGTACAGAACTTACAAAGGAATACAGTGCAGCCGGATTCACGTGGCGTTACACTCTTTGAGAATTTACCACAGCTTTACATTTTCTGAAACTCTTAATTAGGTAGTGAGAGCTCCCCGGAGCAACCAACTGTATCACCCCATCATCTCTATTTACTCTGCTGGAAATCTTGGCTCTGTATGTAAGGCTACAGGTGAAATCCCTCGCTCATGCTCTGCGGTTCCACAAGGATGAAAACAACTATTTTGCCTTATTACATTATATAGAAAACTCTAATGAGGAAATATGAGCTCCCATGTGCTTCAAACCCGAGCACCCAATTATCTTCACTTACTGCTGTACAAGCTGATGCACCCTGGGTAATGGCATAACAAAAGCTCTCCCCAAAGGTGCCCGGCACAATGTGAAAGGCTTTGACACAGATCAATACGTTACAGAAAATGCCTCGACTCTGCTCTGAGTGGAATTTTGGCCTCGAAAAAATGTTGTAAAAAAGATAAAAAAGATCGAAGAATGAAAGTGCTTTTTATTCCGACTTTGGCGCTTCAAAGGAAAAACCTCACATTGACAAAACGTCCCACACGAAAATGTTTTAAATTTGTGCTCAGCTGGCGACAGTGCCATGTTGATATTCCGCCCTGCATCTCGCCACCTGCCCCAGGCTTGTTAACAAGGTGCCCGTGGCAATGATTGCCTGGCCATCAAACTCCCAGCTGATAAGTTCCTCTGGGAGGGAGAGCAGCTCTGTCATTGAATTCACCCCGATCACTTCCTCATGCTGTACATTGGAGATAACGCTAGCCTCACATCCTCTGTAATGGCCTCAGTGATGTTTATATAGAACGTATTCTGTACATTTCTGCCCAGCATGCTTCATGTAACCGCTGGATATATCCTGTTTGCCGCATTTTATGATTTGATGACTAGATTTATAAGCACAATCATGGTGCTGTAGCCTGTCGTCAAGATGCTAGCCAGCGAGACACCTGTCACTTCCAATGCAGCAAGGCCGAGGAAGGAGATTGGCTGATTGATTGAAGCCTCAGAGAGCACAGAGGGTGAGGGACGCAGTGACAGGCCCTGTGATTGACACAGATGAGGCAGAGGAAAAGAGGATAGGAGCACGCGGTGGTTAGAGGACAGGATACTAAAACAATAGCCAGTTAAAGAGATGGGATAGAGGGAGATTTAGGGAGATAGATAGGCCGAGGATAGGACAGGTGGCGAGTGGGAGAGGTGGGAAAAGAGAGCGCGGAGGAGGGGTGGATAATCTTTTTTTTTCTTTTTCTCCTCGTTACTGTTCATCAAAAGGCTTTTCTCGGTGAAAGAGAGGCTGAGGGAGAGGAGGCTGAGGACGTTGAGGAGAAGATGAGAGAGAGGAAAAGGGGTGAAAAGTATTCCAGGAGGAACAGCCTAACTTCAGTCATGCCCCAGTGAATGTGCTGACAGGGTCTGTCTGCGCCACAGCGGAGCAAGTGTCATACACTCTGACAAACCCGCGCCGCGCTGCACAGGATGAGATGAGACCGGAACCATTTAACCCAGAGCACACAAGTTTCACCAAAAACACTGGATACAGTTAGAAAGATTGAACTTGTTTGGTTCACGGGAAAATGTAATTTAAGGAGACGCTTCACTGATTTTACACACGGGGGTCAGCTTGTACATCATGACGAATAATATTCAACATGTAAAAACTTTCTAAAGTCTGAAAAAGTAACCCTGATGGAACAAAAGGCTCCACATTTTTGAAGATATGCTCTTCAGGAATTGTCGGCCACCGCGCGAGTGGAACCCTAGTTTTGTCCATTTGGTGATGGCCTCACTAAACTTGCGTTTTTGTGTCGCCATGTCCGCAATTTTAATGACACCTGGTCGCTACCCTTTTATAAGTTCCAACCTCACCTGCACGCTGTGTCCAGGAACATCCTGAACACAGCAAAATAAGAGGAAAATAAGAATATCTAGGCAGAGGGCAGAGTCTCTGCAGAGAAATACCACACATTTCTAGTGGGTCATAAACGACGATGATTGAGAGAGTAATTTTCAACACAGTTACTACATGTATATGCACGCAAATGTTCCGCTATTATTATGAATACCAGCATATTCTTTTTAGATATCCTTTTTTTCTTCCAAATTTACTATGTTCTGATTAAGACATGAGGGATGCACCAGTATTATTCTGGTTTTAGGAGCATTCTTTTGACATGTGTACAGCACATTCGGAATATGTGTCTCAATTGGGGTTTAAGACTGCCTCTCGTCTTTTTACGGTCAGCTCTGTGCATTGTCATGGATGTGTTGTAAACAATCCAACTTGCCTACAGTTTGCAAGGCTGAGGTAGAGATGCATGCCCAAAAGAAAAGCCCACATTTCTTGTTGGGAGGAGAAGCACAGCTACTTTTGAGCCTTATGAAACAGATGTTTGAATGTGCGAAAATATTGCAACACCAACCTTTTCAAGAAGGTGGTTGAAGGAATGAAAAAGGGAGGCTGTGTTTTGCTTGGTCAGAAAAGTCTGACTTGGGTAGGAAACTTAAAAAAAATCCTATGTTGATGCAAAGAAGAAAAAAAGGCACAAGCAACAGCCATTTTCCATACTTTCACTTGATAAACAACATGTAAGATATGTTAATTGCAGTATGCACTTCTGTATGTAAATGGGGACATTGGTGGAATATTCATTTTCATTAGCTTTGTAAACAGCTTCATAGGAATATTGTGCATTTCGGATTAAGAGCAAAAAAAAGGAATATTTTGTGCATGCCAGTGTGGTCTCCTTTTTAATTTAAAAAAAAAAAAAAAAAGCATTTATTAAATAGTGCAAACACATGCAAATAATGTGAACACTATATTTACAAAAACAAAACAAAATAAAAAGGGGAACAATGAGCCTACATTCAATTTAGAGACCATACTGATTTGCATAACATAAAAAGAGATATGACAAAACAGATGTTAAAACAAAACAAAACCAGCAAGTGCGTGTGTGTGTATGCATGTAAATGTAGTCACTCTTTTATAGGTAAAGCCGGAAAAGTATACTCAGACGAACGCTCATTGTGGCTGGCACACATTAAAAAATGACTCAGCAATGCACATACAAAGAGTCATGCAAACAAACTATATATTGCCCTCTGTCATTGTGGTGAGTGCATGCACCACAATAAATCTACAGTCACAACTTCACACATATCCACTGCAGTAATTCAGCCTCATATATTGACGGGAAAATTATACTCTAAGTCACTATAAATACTGATCGTACAAAGAAGCCTTTGAACGAAGTCTCATCCTATCTGGAGTTTCTCTCCTCCACCGTCCCGAAACAGAGCCAGTGTGCAGTGCTGTCTTACATAGAGGCTACAGCGATCACCGGCCGCTGTAGTGGTGGGGGAAGATGTTGAAGCTATTTAATTGGGAAGTGGCTATTATAATGAGTTGTGTTTGGGTAAAAACTCGCAGTAAAGGTGCAGATTGTGTAAAATTGAGAATAACAGATTTAAACAGTGGTTGGTCAAGGAGGAGGGTCTTAACGTGTATAAGACTCAGGCCTCCAAGGCCAATAAGACAGTCTGAGGGTGGCTGGGAGCCAGACACTTTGTGGGAATTGGAAAAAAAATTGCAAAAAACAACTGAAAAAAAAATCAGTCTTTCTGTTTTTGATGTGGATGTCCACGTTTTGGTTTTGTCACTGCTACTTTTATAGAAGAAAAAAAAAGTTTTTTTTTTTGGCACACAGGCCATCTTTTCCTCTTTCGTTTTTGTAACGCATACCTTTAACAGAAAGCTTTTGTTATGAATATGGGTAATGGAGTTTGAAAGATTTGTGAGTGAGTTGCATTTTGTGAAAAAGTTTGACACACATTAGGGACTAAAAATCTTACATCAGTCACTGCTGCTTTAGTTTCTACCATATTTTGTTTTGTAACTGGTGAGTCCTCCAGCATTATGGAAGTGCCAAGCCATATCACTGGAGTGCCTTTCAGTAGGAGTTTTTTTTTTTTAATTACATTGCATATGCCCACCTTTTTCTGCACACAGCAATAATAAAGAGGTTTTTATGTTAATAGAATCTGGCAAATAGCCACATTATTGACTTGTCAGATGCGTAGGCTGTTGTTACTGTACTGAAGAGTGCCCGCTCTTATCTGAAAACAAGCCCACTGATTGATATCTGACATTTGGGTTTGGTGCAGGATTTTTTCCATTTGAGGCATGAGTGCGTGAGAAACACGCCGAGAGCGCGAGTCGGATGCGTGAGAGCCGAGGAACCTTTTACAATCGCTCAAGGCGCCATGTACAACAAAGTGCATCTGCATCCACAGCCTGTATCTGTATTGGGATTCTAACTGACTGATCAAAGCACAGTATTAATCCGGCTAATTAATCACGCATCAAAGTGATATGAAGCTAGCTGGTCCCTTTCTGCACTGCAGTCAGAAATCCTTGACAGTTGTTCCCATTAATAGCTGCTCAGAGCGTTTTCTAATAGTGTTATCGTATCTTTTTCCGTGTAGAATAGCAAGATGATAACTTTGTCTGCGTCTATCTAATAGATGTGAGAGAAAAAAACACTTGGGTCATTATGGAGGTATAAATGGATGTGTGTTCTGGGCCTTAAAAAAGCCCTCTGTGCTTTTGAAAATGATTTGCCGCTCTGTTAAAAGGTCTGTCCATGCCTGCTCGTCTACAAGTTCTCCTACCTGTCTATGCTGCTTCACTTTTAATTAACGCAGTGCAATGATTAAAGTTTTAACTTAATTATCTTTATCTTTATTCTCAGGGTGTCCAAGCCTCCGTGGGAAACTGAATGAGACGCTTCGCAAGAGGAGTGGGAAAAAAACCAGCAGAGAGAGGCTCGAGATAGAGGAAAATATTAAGCAGCGTGGAGAAAAAAAGGGGGGAGAAGGAGTGAGTGACACCTGCCCTCCAGCTCAGTGTGAAGGGCATGGAATGAGAGAGTGAGAGGAGGGGTATGAAAAGAGTGAAAACAGAGGAGAGAATGAAGACAACCGGAAAACAAGGCCTGCCTCACAGCAAACCTCGCTCAAATTAGGACATCTCACCACAAGACAACATGATTACAAGAAATCTGCTCCTATTGGTGTCCCTGTGCCTGTGGGAGGGGCTCGCGGGAGGCGCCTTGGCCAGTAAGATTGTGCGGAGGAGAGGAGTGGGCGGGTCGCACGCGCTGAAGCTAGGGGAGAACAGAGCTGCGGACCAATGGGATGCAAGCGTGGATGCGAATGCAATGCCCGTGGTGACTCTTAGAAACCTGATTAGTCATGAGCAGGCGGGCGACACTGGATCTCATTCCAAAGTATTGCAGAGTCATGCTGCTCCCTCAGTCGCTAACAAGGAAAGGCAAGCTTTCAAGCCCAAGCGTGAGGTTGACTCAGTCAATAAAAAAGAAGTGACTTCACACATATTAGCCAACAACAAGGAGCTAAATCTGGATGTGAAGAAAGTAAAGAACAACACCAAGAATGCTGAGACTAAATCAGGGAGGTCGGAGAAGACAATCACAATTCATCACAAGCCAGAGCTACACACCAATAAAACCAGGTTTAAGTCTGGCTCCAGATCCAGGAGCAGACCTGATTTGAGTGTCCACACTACAGGTGTGCCAGGGAAGGGGTTCAGCATGGATTCAAACCGAAAGCTGAACCTCACCGGCAGTTATGGGGTTCTGAAGCTGCTGTCGAAAGAGAACCTAGTGAGGATCGTCAATTCCCAAATGCAGAGCGTTCCCAGCCTGAGCTTCCCGAGCAAGGGCAGCCGGAGCAGGAAGAGGGATTTGATTGACGTTAATCACAGACAGTTAGAGGCTCAGAAAGTGCAGAGACAAGATATGGCTGTCACTCAGCTTCACACTGGATTTGATAATCAGACCGCATTTCCTTATTTAAGCCCAGTCACCACCCCAGATCTTAATCGAGACCAGGGAGCCAACACTCGTGTTAATCCACTAAGCGAAGTCAACCCCGCTTTGAGTAAAGGGCAGGGCAACCTGGGAATGCAGAGTTCAGATAGCAGTGATAGCAAGAGCAAACACCTTGTACGCTTACTGTCAACGCCCCGCAGCGAGGTCAGCCTCAGCCCCGAGAAAGAAGTAATAATCAGCCAAACAGAGCCGCCATTTACTTCAACAAAACATCTCCCAGTGTACGTTCCCTCGGAAACAAATGATTCCCCGCCGTCTGTGCTGACAATGCAACCCCTGGGAGTACGACCGGGGAACCGAGCGGCAGATCCCCATAGAGACCCATTAACAGAGTCTGCTCACATTAGTCAAACAGAACTCAGCACAGCTCAGTACCCCACAGATGAAGACAACAAACTTGTCAACAGCAGTCATGTCCTGAGGCTCCACCCAGCTCCCGAATGGAGCCACGACACAAAAGACACTGGGATGCAAGCTGTCGAGCCAGAAAACGGGATGGGCCTCGTGTTCGAGGAGGCAGACTCTGAGGCGGAGGAGGAGACGCGTGATCGCATAGAAGGGACTAGGTCGCGCTCTCGTAGCAGGAGGAGCTGGATCTGGAACCAGTTCTTTGTGATTGAAGAGTACGCCGGGCCTGAACCCGTGCTCATCGGACGGGTAAGGAAAAAGACAAACTTCATTCATCATTTACAAGGGCTGTGAACTATTTTATTAATGTTTTATGAATATTTAAGACACCGTTACAAGTCTCGTACATGGCTTATTTAACCTTAGGTCCTCAGGTACACATCTCATACAAGAAGTGCTTAGCATAATTTAACCCCACAGATATGCTCTGAGTTTTTTTCTGCATTGTTATGAACCTGCAATTGGAATTGATTTACATTGCTCCAGCGCGATGTGGTGCCTTCCAGGTAGCAGTAAAAACTCCAATGAATCAATGGTGTACTGAGGCGCAACAAAAGCCCCAGATCTCGTCTGCCCAAGGGGCTAGTCATGATCACTACCAATCTGCACCCGCCAATGGAAATTGACATATCCAGGAGAATTAATGGCTTTACTTTTTCCCTCCACCATTGATCCTTACCCCAAGGCAGAAAGCAAGAGTAGTCCGAGTGTTCCCTCATTTCCCTGTAGGTCAGAGCTGTCAGCTCTCCTCCCTCATGGTCAGAGGTCTGCAAGGTCCCGCTAATGCTATTTCTTTCGGACTGATTTACACTTGCTTTGACAGGATTTATCACCGCGTTCTCCCCCGGCACAATACACACAGCGCTGTATTGCTGTGCTCTGTAATTTAGAATCATTGACTGGGCACGTCTCACCCCCATTGCCCCGACGCACCCTCCCCTCCTCCTTTGAAAGAGCGAGGCAGATGAGCGTGTAGGAGGTCACGTGGACCGGACAGAAGGTGTCTCGGAGCTCTTCTCTGTAATGGCTGCGCTCTCGGTCCTCAGCATGCGCCAACTGTCTCAGTACCCAGCTGCGGTAGATGAGCTAATTTATAAGCCTGTGTGGCCAGTTTGCTGAGCAAATGAATAGTAATGATCCCTGTGTGACTGCTGCAGGCTGTTGGAAGCCACAGAGTTTAGAAGTTGTTGTGTGTGCGGGTACTCGAAGTTGAGATGGTGGTTAAGAGCTCCAGCTCAGCGGGACGTGTCTCACTCTCAGTTGACAAAAAAAAAAGACCCAAATTGCTTTGTGTTTTTGGATTGTATTATCCAGGTGCACGCAGATGGACAGGAGCCTGCGGCCCTCACGCACTGCCTCCCTGAGTGTGCCGATGATTAGCCAACATTTAATTTGGCTGTTTTTGCCTTTGCACTATGACTGATGATGGGCTCAGCTGAATGCTATGAAGCACTGTTAGTGGCCGCGGAGAAGATGCAAGAGCTAACGGTCCAGCTTACAGATGGCACCGCGTGTAAAGCCATTAGTGCCAATCTGCTGTGTCAAGCAGGTATTTATGCCAGCACATTGTATGGCACTCAAGGAGGGAACAATGCCAGTTCACACACATGCCCATATGATTGTGCTGACACTTGGAGTACACCCAGAAAGCTATTGTGTGTTTGTGTGTGTGTGTGTGTGTGTGTGTGTGTGTGTGTGTGTGTGTGTGTGTGTGTGTGCTGGGCTTGAGATGCGTATGATTAGTACCCTACTGTATTAGACAGTGACGGCACACATGAATAATGCTCTTATAGATATTAATGCGCTTATGAATTTTTAATCTCGCGCTCTGCTCCAGTGCAGCCCGCTGCTATAGGTAGAGAGATCAATGTGGACACGCTGCCTTGTTTTTTTCCCTATCTGGGACCTGATTGTGCTTTAATGGAGAGAGCTGTGATGGAGAGCGTGAAGAAATTGACTGTACAGGCCAGAACAGCTTCACCTGCCAGATCCAACGCAGTCCAAATTCAGGCTCAGTCAGTTGCAAAACACTCTCTCCTGTGACTCACAACATGTGACTCAGGCAGCTATATGGCGATTGCACATGCAGACACACACGCCTTGTTCATCTAAAGGTGCGATTCTGTATTTAATTGTGGGCTCTCTCTTTAAAATTCCACCCTCTAACACTGATTCATGCTGCTATTTTTTCTGTGATCGCGCACAACTCGGCCTGGATAAATCTCCACTAAAGCTGGCGACAAGAGCCAAGACTCTAATCTGTGATGTCAATGGGAGACAAAAGGCTCTGCTGCTAAAGTGATAATGAATTAGGGGCCAGTATTGTGGACACAGTGACACCGCCCAGTGTTAATTTTGCATGGATATTTATAAGCACTTTTGTTAGAAGTGCTACAAAAAAAAAAAAAAAACACAGCTCAGTTGGTATTAAATCTAAAAAGAAGCAGCCAATGAGTCACCAGCTGTCCATTCACTGTTGTTGGAGTAGCCCTTGAAATCTCTTAATACCATCAAAGATCTAAGTTTTTGTTTACTGTAGTATCTTCTCTGCGGAGAGTTGTTCAGGTTCACAAGAGTTGCCAAAAAGGGCAAAGAAATATTCTGAGTGGTGAATTGTCTGACTCACTTTTCTGCTCTCTGTCAACACTCTCTCTCTGTCTCTCGCTTACACAGACAGACACACACACACACACACACACACACACACACACACACACACACACACACGGACCTGCACACACAAACACGTACATGCACACACGTGCGCGCGGATTGCAGACGATGCCATGTTACTATATTTTCTCACGCTGGAGTGTCTCTGCCCCATGATAATTGTGAATTTAATTGATGCTGTCACATGGTCTGTAATGGGGTTTCAAGTGATTGCAGAGGCAGTGCGAAAAGAAACACAGATTTTTCTTGAGGAGAAAAGGCGCCTCAGCAGAGCTGGGATTAAGAAAAAAACACCACTTTCTGATTAGCTTTTCTTCCTCTCTTACTCTCCTCTTGAAATGCAAACTCCCTAACACCTCGTGTGGGGAGACAACGTGACATATATATACTGGTTTCTTCCTCTCTGGGAGGAAATGCCGACGTCTTCATGTTGCCCTGTATCACCTTTATAACATCTGAAGTGTGTGAGCTACCTGCCAAGTCGGTGAACATGCATATGTAATTCACCAGTGTAGCAGGAAATGGATAGGCTATCAGCATCATTAACATATCATTAACATCACTGTGAGCATACATTATTCATATTAAGTGAAGTACGGCTGTATTATACAATTAACATTATTGTCTTTGACACACACACTACAACACGGTGTGAACATCAAACACCTCAACATCAATGTGAATCATTAATTAAATAAGTTGAGATGCAGACACACCAAACAATAGCAGCCAGCTCCCAGGGTAGTGCATACTTAGCTTTCTTATTATGTTGAATCATTCATTAAGAGTCACTGCAGAAAATTGCTCTGCAAAATGCAGTTAAAAGATTCCTCCTGCCCGAAGGCATCTTAAGATGTATAAATAACATAGTTATTGACCGCTCTGGTATTGATAACTCCTGAGCCCCTGTGCAGCGCCTCTGGCTGCAACGTGCGCACACATGATATTGCGAAAGAGCTTGTAGGGAGTCGGCGGTGTGATGCAAGGACGAGAAGGAGGCTGTCACAGGAAGTTAAGTGCTGGCATTTGGGAATGTATATGTGTGTGCATGTACATTATGTTTTTCTGCAATGCTCACTCCAGCAAAGTCCTTTTTAGTCATTAGCTGCAAGCCAGTGAGGGAAAGTAACTAAGTACATTCACTCATGTGCAATGTTGAGGTAAAGTGCTTTTACTTAATGATTTATTTTTCATGCTACTTTATACTTCCACCTCACTACATTTAGAAGTATTTTACCCTTATTTCACATTTATTTCTCAGCTGTAGTCACTAGTTTTGCAGATTTTACAACAAAATGTAAGTATGATCAACAAAATAATATGACGTGTTACTGTAGATAAAACCTAAATGATATATGAAGTGGTTAAATTAGCTAAAATGTAATCCTTTTTGGCCTCTTAACATTAAATGGTGCTTACATAGTCTGAAAGTCATTTGGCCATTCGGCATGTGCTACAGTTTTTACACATGATTATCATCAATTGTTTGCAATACTCTTGCAATACTCTTGTACTCTTGTAAGCATTATGGGAAGTGTAGTATCCTGTGTTGTTGGAGCTTGATTCATACTAAAATTCAGGATATCCCGACCACACTCTATCTATGTTTGTTTTTTGCAAGTACCCCAACTTTATGAAAAGAAAAACTAAATTGCTAGAGGACCAACTTACAGTCATCTGTTGTATTTTTAAAAGAGATGCTGTTCAAAGCGCGTTTTGTGCCTCCAGTTATCAATAAATGTTTCATTTTGTACGCAACTTGGGGACTTGTATTATTAACGCTTTTTTAGCATAACCACCAGTCCCCATGGTTTTTGCCAGATCAACCGGGACTGATATCTTATAACTTAAAAGGAGCTCTGTTCGATATCTACAGCACTAATATAGAGGAAAAACACAATTTGCCATGTAAAGACGTAGTGGAGTAATGGCATTCTGAGTAGAGAATGAAGTTACTCTTCCTCCGTGTGTATTTAAATCCGAGCTTCTCTGCTTTTTGTTTTGGTAGATGGTCCAGCCAAGTGTGCATGTTAGTGCATGTGAGTATGTGTATCCCATCTGAGTCACTAGTCACTGCTGCACTGCACTGTTGCTGTTGTTAGCACCTTTTACACTGTTAGTACTGTTAGCTGCTAGCCGTTGGCTTCATACTGTATGCAGACAACTTCTGAGTCATAGATGCGCTTTTAATATTGCATAGATATTATTACTCATTGAATACCTTGAAAATGTTAAATTCAGAACTTTACTTGATACATACTATGTGTGTTCATACTGTGGTATTGGTACTTTTACTTGCAGTGGAAAATTTGATTTTCCAAGCTGTATTATTGTTAGCACCACTGTCGCAAAGACAACTATATTGTGCTACATTTTCCTCAGAGCCTAGAAACTACCATTGCATGCATTTTGCTCTCCAGAGTTGTTCCACCAACCACCATTTCCGCTACTGGGGATGGTAACTTCTATGAATTCACAGTTATACACTTTGGCAACTGGGAATAGCTACCAATAGCTATCTTGGGAAAAACAAGCACATTCCTCTTTGTTTTTTTTGGTTGCAAAATGTCTGACGCTTATCCTTTTTGCCATAAACTGAGCCTTTTTTCCCCCAGGAGATCGCACCAAGTGGCAGATAAAATTGCATTTTGAAAACATGGCTTACGGGCCAGTCTTAACATAGTTGGTGTCGTTATTCTATAGCTATTACACTGTGCAATCGACCTTTACTTCATACTGATAAATTAAAGTAACTTGAAGTAAAAATGTGAATACTTTTCTGTTGCTGTATGCATGCTAGATTTCCTCCCCTGACCTGAGCTGAGGCTTACATAACCCACTTTTAAAAAAAAACCACACACACAAAGACTTGTAGACTCTAAGTACATATTTGTGACGCAAACACATCACAAAACACAGAGAGCTTGTAAGTCCTGCTTCAAAGTTCTTAAGAACACTTGTCAGATAAAAGGGTTCTTTATGAAGCTGAAGGAGAAAGGCATGGAGTCACACAGACGAAAAAACTATAAAAAAAGAAGTCGAGTGTGTGATGGTGCCAATAGGAGGGCCAGCGCTAACTGTAAACACACACCACCTGACAAGGAACTCATCAATAATGATTGAAAAAAAGAAGTCTCCTTGCAAGCAGCTCTGTGTTTTCATGTGCTTCCACTTTTACACTCCCTGTAGAAATCATTTAGCCTCCGGGTTCGAGCACAGCAGGGGTGAGACAGCAATTAGAGAGTGACTACAGTGTCGGAGGGAGGGAGGGGAGGGGGAGATAACAAGACAGACGAGAGCGAGATTACCATGCAGGACGACGGAGGGGTGACGCGGAAGAAAAGGGGGTAAAAGCGGAGAGAGAGGTTAAAATAGAAAAAGGGGATGCACGGCACATTAAGGGCAGCGTTAATGGCATGTGGATACACAGAGCGGAGTGGCAGGGAGAGAAAAAAAAATTGGTGGAAAGTGAGGAAAGGTTAATAGCTTACAACTGGCGGAGGGGAGGAACGTGTGAGGCAGTTTAAGGAAAAAGAGAAGGAGGGGAAGGAGGGAGAGATCACACACGTTTCTTAAGCTGACCTCTCAGCCCGACGAGGCCTGAAGCGAGCCGCGGAAAGACAGACAGCGGAGAGAGAAGAGAGAAAGAGAGGGTTATGAAAGGAGGCAGCCGAGAATCCAGGGCATCAGCGAAGGGGGGGACGGGCCGGGTTTATGCGGAAGGGAGAGAAACAGTGAGAGAGAGTGGAAAAAGCAGTTAAATACCATTTTATTGCAAACCCCCGTGGAGGCCACATTCAAATCTGTGTCTCTGTGCTGAGTGGGTGCAGGATCACATAGAGAAAATAATAGATGGGATGACTGAGAGAACAAGGCGACGAGGAGAAAAAGAAGAAGAAGAAAAGAAGGGGGAAACTGTGGAGTCTATTAAAGATGGAATTCAAAGGAAACACAGGCTGCCTTTCTCTTCTTTACTTCCAATCTCCCCTCTCTCTTTATAGCCCGTGTTTCATCTCGGGATAATGTCGAACAAATCAGCAAAGCGAGCTTCTGAATTTAAAGCGTCATTCTCCCCGCATGTGAGAATGGCAGTATTTTATCTCTGAGGAGTATATGAACTGCTTAGAATACATCGACACCATTTTCAACTTAATATAACAATGTATTTGTAGATAACCTCGGAAATTTGGGTTGTGTCTAACCTCAACAACCCGAAGGTAATGGGATGACAAAATAAAGCACAAATTGGAGCTGGTTTATGGCTGGAAGTTAACCCTTCAAGGTTAGCGCGTGAGCCACAGAGTGAGTGTTTAGCCAGTATGCAGTAATGTGACACAGGGAATATGTGAAGTGAAGAGGCTGTGCAGGCGCTGAATTCATGATTATGCATAGCCCTGTGTGAGCTCAGTGACCTTGAGCTAATATTTATGCGTTGGCCCGGACCGCGCACTCCACTTCTCCCTGTGGCCCTGAAGAGGCCATGAGTCAGGGAGCGGAGGGCACAGCGAGAGAGGAGGGCAGAGGACGCCGAAGAAGAAGGAGTAAAGTCATACGATGGAGGGAGAGAGAGAAATAAAGAGAGAGAGGAACGAAGGCAAGAGCTGTAAGGTGACATAGCTCACCCTGAGGCAGCCACAGTGAAACAGATATTTCCAGCTGATCATAGGATCTGATCAGTTAATCATCGCTGTAGACGGACACGTCTGATTTGAACTTTAGCTTATAAATACTCAACATTGCAAGTAGATGAACTGTTGGCATGTTGGCCTCATTTGTGTCAAAGCATAGAATCGGAATACGAATGTTTACTTTAATCAGTGCAAAGGTCTCTCATGTTAATATTAATGCAGTGGTGGATTAAGTTGTTGGGTAAACTTCTAAGCCTTACTTTTCTTGGACTGGATTCCAGCACTAAAAGCAGCAAAGTTGGACATCTAAATATAGTAACAAATGTTTTTATTTATAACATGGCTGTGCTCCTGAACTCACATAATTTGCCAGGAATTTTAGCATTGCACATACGGTACAAGGACTTTGACTCAACTTATATTTAACCCTTTAAAACCTGAGCGAATTGGTATGATTTCTTTCAAAAACATAGGAAGAAGGAAATGAGCAATGAGAGAAGAAATTAAGCAAAAATTAGAAAGAAATTAGTAAAAAGTGAAAGAAAATTACTTAAAATTAGTTAAGAAAAAAATTACTAAATCTACTAATTTCTTGCAATTGGTGGAACATTTCTTACCAAGTTGCTTGCTGCCTTTTTCCACATGCTTTTAAAAGAACATCAATTTGCTGAGGGTTCAAAGGTTTAAATATTTGTGTAAGGTGTCTGGAAGCAGCTCAATTAAAGTGCTCCAGGTTTCAAAGAGTTGAGGCTGATACAGATACAAAGATGCAGGTAAACATAGATAACAAGCTGTTGAATTATAGTTGGATTTCACTTTTGTGGAATTGAACTGAACCAATATAAACCAAGTCTACAGCAATGCTAGCAGTTTGCCATTAACGTAAAGAAAACCAAGTTTTAAGATAGAATTTTGTTTTTGGCAAATAAAAAGTCAAAATTGTCAATGTAGAAATAGTGGTTGTCATGCTAACATGCTTATACTGACAGTGCTAACATGCTAATGTTTAGCGGATACAATGTTTACCTTGTTTCCCCTCTAACCATAGACCGTGGGAATAATGGATGGAGCTACCATGACATTATCCACTGGTTTGTGGACTTTGCTGTTTTTGGAGACCCTGTTTGGAGGTGGAGGGATTAGGGATAGATCTGACTCATTGGCTGTGGTGAGGCTCAAAACAGAGCAACCCAGTTATATTTCTATTCTGTTACTTTTGTTTTTTTAGTGGGAGTTATGTTTTGTATGTTGTATGTATTTTTTCCAGTTGCAACTTATTTACAGAATGTCAGTTTTATATAACTGCACTAACATAATCCAGACTTAATAACTAAACTAACTTAATAAGGTGATTGCAAATGAACAATAACAACTCCTTATAGCAAAATATAACTACAATCCAGCCAGCCATCACTCTCAGTAGTTTAATTTTGGGAGAAGATTGTACTCAAAAATGAAAAAGTGAAGTGGCAGCTACTAAATTTTCTCTTAGAAGACGCTAAACTGGCTATATACTAGATATATCAGCGGGAAAAACAAAACTGGAGTGTAAAGGTCAGGAGTCCACATCAGCACGGCTCTGTACACACAACAAACAGCTCTGTCCATGGTCCTGAAATTTTAGCAACCCTATCCATAACACCTCTCCTGGCCAGACACAAACAAAATATTTAGCAATCAATTTGTCACAAATGACACACCATGAAATGCACTATAAAGTAATAATCAATACTACCGAAATTACTTAGTTAAAAGGCTCACATGAACCAAAATCATAAGCCAAGAGTACAATTCAACACAGACACCACAGTGGCTGTGAGACACCACTGCTATAATACACTCATGAAGAAGGCAACATAACACTGTAGGCTACAAGAAGTCTGACTGTCACAAGCCAAACATGTTATAAAAAACCAGAGTTGTTACACACGCACAGCAACCGCACAAGCGCACACAGTAAAATACAATCAATTAACCATCAGCATGTAGACCCACACAGCCATTAAATAAAGTGGATTAGTCTCCGAAGATTTTTGTCTCTTTGTTGTTGCACTTTGTAGACGGTCCCTGAACACTCATCTCACAGCCGGCAGCACAAGAGCAGTATCATTTGTCCAGCTTGGAAGACGGCTGATTTTGATTAAAATTAGGTTGCGGCTCGTTGTCTACTTTACTATGGTTGGAAAGAGGCGTTCTTTGTGTTTTAAAATTTCGTTTATGGGTTATTGATCCAAGAAGTTCCAACCTTTGAATATCTTTCTAACTTCACCACAGAGCTTCGTTCACAAATGCCAACTGCTGTTTGAACTGCGTTTGTAATTGCCAGCTGGTGATAGAAAACTAAAACAAAGGACAGGGAAAAGGAGACTAATAATGACCTCAAAGGCCTTCTTTTGTGTTTAAAGGACTGGAACCCCTTTGCTGCTGTCCAGCCAAAAACAGACGGCTCTTTTCTTCCTCTTTGGCAATTTTGGCAGGGCCTTGCCACCACATCGGCCTAATGCCACAGTTGCAGTCACAAATGACAAAAATCTACCAAGTGCAATGTTTGCTGGAAAGGTGTGTGAAGACACCCAGCAGAGTTTTGTCAAGAGCTGGCAGAAAAACCCTAAAAAATTTACCCCCGTGCAGTTGTCATGAACATGGAAATTAGAGACCAAAACAGTCTTTTTTTTTTGTATCAAGCTCAAAGCATGTTTATTTCTGCTGTGAAATTAGGCATTGTAACATGGGGGTTTGTGGAGATTGATTTGCTTATGGAACCAACTTCATGTGGCTATTAGAGGAGCTGCAGAGTCTGGCATTTTATGTTGGCTTTATTTTTCAGCCCCAGAGTTTGCTTGAAGCTGACTCAAAGGCGAAGTCAGTTGTCAAGATTTAGCTGGAAACATGGAAAAATGCGTTTTCAGTGGGATTTTTCATTTACTTGATCTAGATCGTGGAAACTTTGTTTCTTTAAAACTAAATGATATGTTGGACTCTATGGTTTATTGTTTTTTTTCATTGATTTGAATTACATAAGCTATGTTTGTTATGGCAAACGTGTAGGCAAACAGTGGCTGCCTATTTACACATCCAGCAGACACAGAGCAACATTATCATTCATTTGAAGTCGTGCTTCTGGCCACCTGGCAAATGTAAATTCAATATTCATTCACTTTTAGCTCTGTTTTTAAATCCTGAGCAGAATATCTGGCTCTTTAACTGTTAAATGCTGCCTGTTTCCCAGCTTGTCTGTCTGCTATTTGTTACTGGACAGGCAGCCATCAGAGGGTTTGAGAGCTTTTTTTTTTGGGTTGAAAACAGCTGCCTGCTGAGGCTGAAAAAAAGGTTGATAAAAGCTATGAGAGTGGACCAAACAGTAATGCTCTGAAACCAAAATAACGAGCAGAAAGAAAAACAAAAATATGGATTAGAGCAGTTTCTTTAGGATTGTAATAAAAAACATCAATATTTTAATAAATTTCTCTGAACATTTATTCTTTCTGGAAAGTGGGCAGTTATTTGTGTCCAACAGCTGGTGTGAGCAGTGGAGGCCACAGAGAGAGGGAAGAGGCGCGTGGCAAGGGCAAGTCAGAAGAAGAGAGAGGGGTCAGCATGAGACGAGCAGGAGGCCAGGGAAGAGCAGTGAGTGGGTGATAGGCGGCACCTAATGGGAGGGGGGGTGACAGAGGTGAAGAAGTAGGAGGAGGAAGATGGGAGGAGAAGAGAAGGAGGGGAATCTTTTCTTCACTGTGCTGACAGATGCAGGCACACAGGTTAATATTTTAATGCATCCTGAGAGGCATGCCAGAGCAAACACAAACACATGCTGAGATAATTCAGCTACAGTGACACATGGTATTAATAAAGCATATCGTATATACCGTCCATGTACCTTATTATATAATATATTAAGGTCTCTTTGATAATGTGCAGGGGCTGCACAGACATAATTCAACAGTACAATACTGAATGTTCTATATTTTTTAAAGTAGCTCCATATGATATTCAGAGCGGTGCTAACAGGGCTAAAGGCGTGGATAGTGCTATCAGCGTGAACAATGCTAACAGCATGAACAGCACAAACAGTGCTAACAGTGTGAAAAGTGCTAACAGCATAAACAGCGCTAAAAGTGTGAACAGTGCTAACAGCATGAACAGCGCTAAAAGTGTGAACAGTGCTAACACCGTGAACAGTTCGAATAGCATGAACAGTGCTAACAACATAAACTGTGCTAACAGAATGATCAGTGCTAACAGTGTGAACAGTGCAAACAGCATTAACAGTGCTAACAGCATGAACAATGGCAACAGCATAAACAGTGCTAACAGTGTGAACAGTGCTAATAGTGCAAACAGCATGAACAATGCTGTCACTGTGAACAGTGTTACCAGTCTGAACACTGCAAACAGCATAAACAGTGCTAACAGGGTGAACAGAGCTAAAAGTGCGAACAGTATGAACAGTGCTGTCAGAGTGAACAGTGTTAACAGTCTGAACAGTCTGAACACTGCAAACAGCATGAACAGAGTAAACAGCGTCAAAAGTTTTAGCAGTGTGAACAGTGGCAACAATGGCAGCAGGGCTGGCAAGGTTAATAATAAGGACCTGGACGGGCGCTATGCTTCTGTGATAACAGCATCCAGATATCAGCGGTAACAGCGGTATGAGCACAGTGCAGTGTGGGGGTGATGTGCTATTCAGCAGGATACAAACATGCGAGGTTCAGATTACAACACAAACAGCTTGACTTCCTCTGCTCAGAAACTTCCATTACTCCACTATATTTTTATATTGTATAAAATAGTTGTTTGCTGCCACATTAATCTATGTTCTGTCGTATGGAGCTCCTTTCAACAACACATTTTGGATAATTACTGATTTATCCTGCATGTATATATAAGTAACAATTTTAACATCACAGTCTAAAACAACCTGTATATTTGTGGCCAAAAAAATAAAAATCAGTTAGAGGAGTCTCACAAAAACTTGATACTAATAACAAAATAATGAAAACGATAATAGGCAGTGCTTGAAATTCCCTTTCGCTCTTACTCTTTTTCCTTCACACACACAAACACAGACATAAACACACGCAGACTTTTGGTTCCCGATGGTAAAAGCCATTTCTCATGGCAGTGGCACGCGGTGGCATATATGTGGGCGATTTGCCCTTTAAATGTACAGCAGTGAGTTAGGCCTCCAGTGGCCTTTTCCGAGCTCGTCTCCTTCGGCTAAAAATATGATGTGAAGTATACACCACCAGAGTGGAGCACTGAAGCAATAAAACACAAACAATCGGCTGACGAGTCGGCACACACACATGCACACGCACGCACACTCTCTTTCTCATACATCAGCTGATTATGATAATCAAAAGTGGGATTTGCATACTCCGAGGCTAAAAGCACAGTTTTGTTCTGAATAATGTATTGCGGAGGAAGGGAACAGTGGCGAGATGCATTGAACAGCTTATGGTGTAAAAAGGAAAAGTCTAATAATGATGAATAATGAATGTTCTATTAGGAAGTGTGTGAGTGGGAGGAAGTGAGTGTGTGTGTGACAGAGAGGGATTTCGCAGACTTTGTGTGTGTGTGTGTGTGTGGGGTGTGTGTGTGTTGAAGTGGAGGCCACACAGTGTGCCCTCCAGAGACAGACTGAATTAGATCAAACGAGAACAGGGCAACATGTCCACGCCACAACTGAATTAAAGAGGCAATCGACGCTAACCGAACTTCAATGCTGAATCAATGGCGGATCAATGCTAAACAATTAGCTGCCGCTCCTCATGACGTGTTTAAACTGTGTCTCGCTGTAAGACAAACAGACAGGGAGCGAGAGGAGACTGTTTTCAATACTGTCTGACATTTACTGGGAGCGTAGAACAAAAGGGAATTTCCCCCCACATTCGCTGCGAGAATGGGTTTGATTGAAAGTTCAGACGGAATTTAAAACTTGTCACAGTACAAAGGTCTGTCTTCTGAAGACACAAGCGCTCCTCAGAGGCTGGCTGCTTTCTGCTTCTGTTTCTGTTGGGAGGGTTTATGTTCGAGTGCTTCTGCATAATTGGAAAGTGTTTTTGCGATGTGTGTCTGCATTGATTAGAGAGGCGAGCTGAGCAGTAGGAGTAGAGCGAGCAAATTTGCATGCATGCGTGTGTCACACCTGTGAGAAACAGGATTTGCATACTTTTTATGGATGTTTTATGTGCTTATAATGGATGGTGTTAGCCCAGCAGGGAGTGTTTTCACATCACGACAATTATCGTCTTTATTGGAATTGCGGTAGAGGAATTTTAAAGTTAAAGTATAACTTGGATTTTATTCTCATAGCTTTTGCATCATTTCTATCTATTATGATAACATTATGCTCACAAAGTAATTGCTAATGTTCTGGCAGGGCAAGTGACGAGGTAATCAGACGGGACATTAATAAGACATCAGTTTAAAAATGATCACATCCACACTTTATTTAGTAGTAAAATTACGATTGTGTGCACACATATTGTTGGTAATAAATCCCTTATTGCACTGAAAAAATGCAACTAGCAAGTACAGTAGGTTAAAGCTGAACCAAGTTTGGTAACTTATTTTTAGCAGTGTCATATTTCCAGATCCAAGCAGTGAAATTGGCTACTATCCGCAGCAGAAATTATGCTCAAAACTATAACAGTAACAGTCAAATTATGATTTCTTACTTTGATACAATCAGTGACTTATTAGGGACTGTATGCAAATTAAATGTGCCTGGTGTGCCTATTCAGTGAGAGTGTTAATAACCGTTGATTTAGTTGCTCTTGGTGTAAAAACACATTTTTAGTCTGTTACATTGTGGCAAGAGCTAATTTGGTATTGCTACATTTTTGTAATTTTGGAATATTTTACTCATAATTTCCAATACACTCCCAGTGCAGTGTTTCAGTGTTTTAATTGTAAGCATACGCAATTAGAAATAGGGTAGTATGCATGTTTACCTGAGTTTAATCAAGCCTTTTGTAAAGCTTTTCTTTGTAACAAACTAGGTCAAAGGGAGGCAGTAAATAAGTAAAGCCATTTTATATTGCGACCCCTCATCACATGTTTCACTCTGAGTTGGCCTCTTCAACCAAAAGAGTGCTCTTCTATTCTTAAGTTGTTTCATGTTGTTAAATAACCCTGTAGCTAATGGATATAATCATTAATGAGAAAAACTATTTGATGCTGGAGAAGTATATTTCTTCTGATTTACTAATGTCTTTATTTGTCATCCCTCTGACTTATCTTGCGACCCCATAGGGGCACCCAACCCCTGTTTTGGGAACCACTGCTCTAAGGTATGGCTGACTCAACCAAACTCTCTTCAGGTTTTAGTTAGATAAGCTGTAGTCAGGTTCAATTTTACAATAATTTGCTTTAAAAAAAAGGATTACAAAAACACATTTCCTGTTTGGTGACCCCTCAGAGTTATCGTGTGATCCCTTGGGGGATCATGACCTCCAGGTTGGGATTGCTGGTCGTAACGCCCGGGGTCCACTACCTGTCATAGCAGTGCTGCTCAGTTGCAGCTTATTAACAGAATAGGTGTGTCGCCGATTTTTTCCACATGATACTCACAGCCCCAGTAAAAACAGACAGTGAAATGTATTTTTGATAATCGTATTTACATAGTGCGACCTTTCACTACAGTTTCAACATCTATATCTGTCACACATGAAAAAATATCAATACATTTAAACGCTATACTTTAAACGCTATACGCTATACTATACTAGAAACGCTGTTTCCGTTTTAAAAATAAAGGCAATTTAACGTTGTTTTTGTGAACAGCATCCTTTTATCAATTATGACATGGTTAGTGAAAATTAGTGGAGTACCAGCTTTTTATTGTTGAAATACAGTAGTTAAAGCAGCAGGCAGCTTTGCAGCGGCGCCGCAGCAACTACGCAGTCAATGTGAACATCGCAAGCATGCGAGATGCAGCAGTTCATGCAGGCAGTGTGGCCTGGGAGTTAGGCTACCTCTTTCCCAACACTAATAATTTTCATACAGTCCCTTACCTTATAATCTGGTATTGTACTGATAATTCCCCCGTTGAATTTGAGAGACATCACACAAGCCCACTATATTTGAGTCCACACACTCAAATATGTGTTTGTATATGTGTGTAGGTGTGTTATATCTCGCTCTCCTGAGGTCCAGATGGGGATCTGTTGCTCTCCAGATGGGGGAGAGAGCGAAGACGTCTGATGATGGCAGAGCTGATCACAGCCAGCCCAGAGAGTTGTTGACTTTAATTACTAGTCGCTGTGTAGATGTTGGCCTCAGCTTTGTGCTGTGCTCTATTAACCGCCCCACACTTCCTGGCCTGCTCGCAACTGTTTCTTCTCTCTCCAGGTCAGGCGCTGCTCGCACTCACAGGAACACACAAAGTACACAGGCGCACACACGTACACATACACACACATATTCTTAGTCACACTTTGGCTCCTTGTCCACTCTGTGCAATGACTGTGCCAAGTGGAGGTTCAGCCAGGGCAGGAGGAGACTCGGAGTCATTACACCTCTTTCTTTAAAGCTACTGTGGCCAACACGCACACACACACACGCACACACGCACACACCTGGAAAGACTGTTGTTAAAATGGTCACGTATAGTATGAGACACACATGCACACAAATGCACACACACAAACACTTACACATACCCTCAAGCAAAACTAATGATATCTTGGTGGTAGGTAGGCTGGCCACAAGGCACAGTTTCATTTCAAACAGGCTCTCTGAACTCATATGGGCCCTGTCCCAAATTAATTTCGCTGCCGTTTTCCCTGATCGGCCTGTTTCTTCAGACATCTCTCTGAATTGGTGGGGCCTGCTCCAAATCGATTGGCTGACCCTGTCCCCTCTGCCCTGCTTGACTCTCCCTGGCTGATATGAAAGAGCTGACTCCCTGCCAGCCCCTGGCGATACCACCACCCAGCCCTGCTGCGGAATTTGACTGGGGGCTCACGTTTGTCCTATAGGCTTGCGGTTCTTTTGAAGTCGCCACACACAAGATGAATAGCTTCCCCTCCTCCTTGCAGAGGAGATTGGGGGAATATTCTCACACCTGCCCGTGTGCCCTCGCAAACTCTCCCTGATGTGTTCTGGGAATTGAACCTTGCTGCCAATCGCAGAGCTCAGCGGTGCCGCTGTACGCCTATTGGTGTTTCACGTGAGCTGCCAGCTGATTTTTCACAGTTTGTAATTTTCCCTGCTACTGTAACCTCCCTTCCCTCTCAGCCTCGCACAAGCACAGCGATCCACGTACACACATGCTGAATTTGTGGGGGAAAACATCCACATTCATTAGGCTAATGCATGGTGGTGGAAAAAAACACATTTTCCTGGTGTTTTTATGATTTATTGTGCAGCAGAAATGTGAAATTGTGTATATGGGGTATTAGTTATTTAAGTGATTTAGAGGTTGGCAGAGAGTACTTTTCCTCCTCGTTTCATGATTTATGGTTATTGCAAAAATGTGAAATTGAGTATATGAGTATAAGCATATTACCTTATGATAATATAAGTAATTGAAGAGATTTAGGAGTCTGGGGAGGCTGGGTGTTGCATATACAACTGGCGCCAGTGAAAATGGAAATGGCAGCTTATCAGGCTGAAATCACTCTCCAAGCAGAGGTGACACATCAGTAAATTTGGCTTTTGTGGCCACTGGCTTCATATTGTTTGGCTCTTGATATATTTGATGGTGTATCAGGGGGATATGAAACGCAGGAGTTATGAGGTGTCATATTATCAAGTTAAGCGGATGTGAAATATGGTGATATCCAGTTGTTGTTAGAATATTGTTTGGGTATTCTTGCCCTCTGACAGGTGGCTGAAAGATATTCCAAAGCCGTGCCATGAAATATCCATAGCCATTTTATCTGGTTAAGTGCGTTTTCCTTATTATACTTTCCTATTAATCTAGGAGAAACAGATAAGGGTGAGAGGTCAGCCTTAAATGGATTTGGTTTCCTTCGGCTGGGCTCTCCTGCTCCAGAATGACTCTGAGCGGTGCTTTCAATCAGCTCTGCCACCGCTCACTGTGGTAATGATGGCCGGGGCTTCATTAAGAAGCTCGTTAAGTCCCCTCGTTAAGCTGCAGGGCCGTTAAGACTTTGATTGTTAATGGCACTTCGTTAAGAAGAGTGAGGAACCGGGCTCCCATGGTGGTCCTGACCGGCCGGGTGTTTTGGCCAAGTGGCCCCAGTTGTCCCCCGCAGAAGATGGAGGAGTGTAGGTTCAAATCCAATACTGTTAAATGAACTTGTGTGACCCTACAAAAATCTACAGTTTGTTATAGCAATAAAACCTACACAGATGCACTGCTGATGCAAATTTGCAACTCAGGTTATGCCACACAACTATTCAATTTAATACAAAAGCAAACAAAACAGCAGGCCAACCTAAATTACGGTGGTATAATGAAGTTTACCTGTGGTTTGCCAAGATACTGTAGATGTCCAGTTGTTGGCTGTTTTTGTATGTACACTGTAAAATAGGACATATTGACAGTAATGTCAGTAAATATGACAATATTGATATTATTTAAAATAATCTTGGAAAGTGAATGCCTTGAAAAAGTAAGGAATATAATTATAAATCTTAACTTATGTTTACTTAATATCTAATTGTTAAATTTACTTAAAAAGTTCTTGCAAGATAAAAATGACAAGTCAAATTATCTTGCTCTTTGTAAGTTCTTCTCCAAGTTAGGAGAAGAAGAAATGACCCAAAACTTTCAAGAAATTAGTAAAAGGCATAGAAAGTAAAAAATTAAGGATCTACTACTTTCTTTCAATATGCGATACATTTCTTGGCGAGTCATTATTCAGAGTCCAAAGGTTTAAATACTTGTGAAAGGTGTCTGAATGCAGCACAGGAAAAGTGATGTAACTCCAGGTTTTAAAGGGTTAATAAAATACAATTATGATGAAATCGTTTACAACCAGCAGAATACATAAACAAACAAAGAATGATTTAATCAAACATTTTTAAGTTGCAACAACTTTTCAAAATTAAGTGCACATAAATTAAGGTAACTTACCAATTAGATAAAGATAAAATTAGATAAAGTAAACATAAATTAAGACTTCAAGTTATATTTACTTGCATTTTTCAAGGCTATCAGTTCCCTAGATTTTTTAAAAGTAAAGTCAGCTGGTCAGATTTTACAGTGTAGATTTCTCCTTAGAGAGCTGGGTGGGGTGTGTTTTTCTTTGCCTCACTGGTACTTCCAGGCGGTCAAGCTCACACTGTTTTGCTCACCCTGCAGCGATTGTGCATCATTTTCTTGTCATTTTAAAATACAGTAAAATTGAGGCAATTTGTCTGATTATCTGCAGCACTTGTTTCCTGCCTGGTTTATATAATGTACCAGAGCTACTGTAATAGGTCAGTGAAAGAGGTCATTTGTTTTCTTTACTATAACTACAGATGGTGCACTAAAACATATTTGAGCAGGGCAGTGTAATCTGATCACAAGAGGTCATTGGAGATTGATTCAGGGATCCATGTAGGTGCCGTGTATCAATGGAGTCTGTCAAAAGCTTCATGATGACTGGTGTTTGTGGGAAGGTAAATATAAGCTGTTGCTGATCATATTACTGAGGAAGGTGGGCAAAGAGCTGGGAGCAGCAGCCTGACCAGGAGGTTATGGTCTGGATAAGCCGTTTTCATTCAATACTTTTGGCACGCCGCATTTGGAAGCACAGGTGTAAATAATGCAGTTAACGACATCTGAATTCCATTAAGCTGCTTCAGTTTCAGGGTTTTGGTGTTGCACATTATGGCTCACTGTCACGCTGTCAAGGCTTGCTGGGGCACTTTTATAGAATCGAGCCATCGTTAATGTCATTGGAAGCACCTGTGCATTTCCCATTTTTGACAAGTCAAATTGTCTGCTGGGGAAAAAAACCTAAAGTGCAGTTCGGACCGAAGATTTGCACCAAAACGAAAGTTTTTTAGAATGTTGCACGAAACATTTGCAGCAGTGGGAAGTGGCCCGTCTCAGCTCGACTCACGCCGGCTGATAGTGACTGTGACTCAGTTTGTCAAGTCACCAGTTGCTGGTTTTTTAGAACAGTAGGTACGTCACCTGTTTCAAGAGCCAGTGAATCTGTTGTGAAATCAACTGGCCAAGTCAGTTTCAAACTATCAGCAGACAGTGTGTTCATTTGCTTCTGCTTTCCTCCCTGACAACAGTTCTCCGTCCCTACCGAGCCCAAGTCTCATTTACACCCCTCCAGCTGTTAACACTTATGTCAGTCTATGTCCTCACGGTGTGTCGGCGTCAGACAAGGGGTCGCCGCTGCTGCTGGCTATATGTGCACATGTCCCACATACACACACACACACACACACACACACACACACACATACTCATAACACAAAGTGCTTTTTTTTACAGTTGTTACTTCTACCTAAAAGCCAACAAGTCAGAGGTTAGAACGGAGGTACAGAGAATTGTTACGATGGAGACAATACACTTTCTCCTTTAGTCGCACTGGTGTAAAGCGGCAGATATTTAGAACTTTGCAGACTTGCGCATTCCAAGTAGTTGCAAGTTTCAACTTGTCTCTTAGCAAATGTTTGTCTATCTATCTATCTATCTATCTATCTATCTATCTATCTATCTATCTATCTATCTATCTATCTATCTATCTATCTATCTATCTATCTATCTATCTATCTATCTATCTATCTATCTATCTGTCTCCTGTGTGTATGCTCAGTATGTTTTACAATTAGGATAATTACATAGTTTTATTTATCTAAGCAGTGGAAGTACCTCTCTAACGAGTACATCCAAACACACCTGCTGCTCATGAGCTCAGGAGAGTTGTGCATGATGATTGGCATTAAAGTAGTGTATTATATAGATGAAAATATATAGATATATTTTGGTTGAGGTAAATGCTTTTTGTACTTAATATACCGAGAATGTGGACAGACAGGAGAGACTTGGTTTTGCAGGAGGAGGCTTGACATGTTTCTGTGGATATTTTAAAAAGTTTTTCTGCCCAAGACGGTAAGTTAGCATACTCCTTAGCTTGTTAGCTTAGTCGTTCTTACATCTAGTTTTAAAGTATTCAGCAGTGAGTGTTTGAAATTTACAGTTAAAGATTTTAGGTGAAGTACCATTTTAAAACATGTTAACTTTGGTTATGTTAGGGTTTGGGCTAACTTTAGAAACAGAGCTAGCATGAACATGCTAAAGTTAGTTGTGCCATTACAGGGTGTTTTTCCTACACAAGCTAGCTTCTTAACTTGTTAGCTTTGTTTAGCCATTTTCATGTGTAATTTTAAAGCCTACAGCAGCTAGTGCTTGATATTTACAGTAATAATGTAATGTAATACAATGTAATTTTATTTAGACAGGGACAGCGCACGATAAAACATAAACCTTATATAAAACAAGGAGAGATGCATTGTACCAGGTTTTAGCAACGCTGCTATTTTCCACTTGTAGTCCCTGGGCAGGTAGGTGGACTTTATATAATTGATGGCAGAATTTTATTAAATAAACTACAAAACATCATCATACAATTTTACAAACATTATTATCCCCATATCCCATCCCACTTAATCATGAAAAATCTCGATTTTGTTCAAAACTTCAGCTATAAAATGATCAGGACACAGTCATTCTTGCATCCTCAAACCAGCCCCCCCCCCAACCCCCCAATATTCATTAATGTGTGCAAAATAAAGTAAATATATTAGGTGAACTATCACTTTAACACTTTAACTTTAGTTATGTTTACAGTAGTTGCCTAGGCTATATTTACAAACAGAGCTAGCATGAACATGCTAAAGCTAGCTGTGGCATAGCAGCTCACTGATAACCCCCCTCAGTTACATTAAAGTGTATGTGTATATGGAAAAGACTTGAGAGCAGCATAAGCTCTATTTCTAGTTCCCTAAGTGCATACTGCTCTCACACAACAGCCTCTGTGTTGGCTAGAGTGCTTTTAGATTTTCCAATTTGCATCACCATTTAAATAAAGGAGTCTTTTCAAGGTGAAGTGTTGTTTAACTTTTGACTTTGTGCCAAATTGTTCACACAATTTTCGCTTTCAACTTTCAGACAGTCTGAACTCATGATTGCATTCTTAGCTATAAACAACCTTGTCAACATCCGTACTTATCGTTTACCCCCTGGGAAGCTGGCGTATCCATGCTGCTCCCCTCTCCCTGCAAAACTGCAAAGTAAATGAACATTTCGATTCACAGTATCCATTCTCATTTCATTTAGCAAACGTGCTTAGCTGTTGCCATGCAACAATGCTCTCCTGAGCTAACCTACCCATCCCCTCCCTAGCCGGCTCTCCGCTCCTCTCTCCGTCTAAAGTCACAATGTCACACTT
Organism: Plectropomus leopardus; assembly: GCF_008729295.1. Taxonomy (NCBI): domain Eukaryota; kingdom Metazoa; phylum Chordata; class Actinopteri; order Perciformes; family Serranidae; genus Plectropomus; species Plectropomus leopardus. The sequence goes on from NC_056474.1 coordinate 26,470,461, forward strand.
TCTTGCGAGTGGTGGCTAATTTAGCACTCTCCGTTTTTTTTGGTCACAGTTGCTATTCGATCCACGTAGGTGTGGGGTAATGAGATTGAATCTTGATGTGCTGGGTGCATCCCGCTGGCGTGTCTCTCTCAACGGGGACGGAGGACAGTGTGGAGCCTTCCCTGATATTACCTCTCCCTGCATGAGAGGACGCTGGTCGCTCCGCTGCTCTGCCATCCCGCCAGGCGCTGATCCAATAAAGCTCAACACAAGGCTGTGATCGATACAGCATGTCCCACTCCCATGCACCCCTCTACTCTGCCTCATACACACCTATTAGTTAGGGAATAATTGATTGGCCTACTGTTCATTATTCCTTTGATTTGGTGCTTTCATTAAATAGCTAGGGCACTGCATGTGCGCAGACTAGTAAGCTCTCCACAGCTGCTAGGAAGTGAATGGAGGCTTTAAGAGTGCGCAGGAGAGTATGTGTTCCGGGTATCGTTGGAGATCAAGGAGATCCTGGTTCATAACTGCTCATACTGCAGGAATAGAGACATGACATTCAGTACAATGGGGGGAAAGTGTGCGTGTGTGTGTGTGTGTGTGTGTGTGTGTGTGTGTGTGTGTGTGTGAGTGTGTGCATGTGAGAGGGAGGTTTTGTGCGTATTTCTTTTGTCTGCCTCTGTATAAATATATTATATCCTAAAGGCATGCAGGGGATAATCTGCTTGTTTTGTCTTCAATGCTTGTCTTGTGAAAAGAAACTTAATTTTAAACTGGTGTTTACTCTTGTCTTTCTTTTCCACCCTTTATGTTCCTATCTGTCCTTGCCTCTCACATCTTTCCGCTTTCTGTTACTACCTTTTTTTTTTTGCTTCCATTTTATGTTTTTCTTTCTCACCTCTTTTCACAACTCTTCCCATCATCTCTCACCTAGCTCCACACTGACATGGACAGGAATGATGGACGCACTAAGTATGTCCTGCGAGGCGAAGGGGCGGGCTCGGTCTTTGTGATAGACGAGAAGACGGGCAACATCCACGTCACCAAGCCACTGGACCGTGAGGAGAAGGACGAGTACCGTCTCATCGCCACGGCCACCGACAGGCAGACGGACCGTGCCCTGGAGCCCTCGTCACAGTTCATAATTCGGGTGCAGGACATCAACGACAACCCGCCTGTCTTTGACGAAGGCCCCTACAGCGCCACCGTTCCTGAGATGGCAAATATAGGTAATGGAGGTGGGGTGGGCAGTGCAGGGAGGAGAGTATATGGAGCTAAAAGTGTTTCAGTATTAAATAAATATAGAAATAAATAAGACATCAAGTAATTAATCATATGAATAAATAAATTACAGAATATAAATGACTTTATAATGAACCAAACCTCAAATTTTTAACTTAATTTAAAACTCAATTCCTTATTGGGAACTCTGAGCAGCTTGTTATTAAACATTCATTATATTTCTTTCATTTTCTAAACGTTTATTTCAAAAGGTCCTTTTTTTAAAAAGCCGTTGTTAATTTCATTTAGGCGTTTAGGTACCCCAGCTTCTTAGCAGGCTCACTAGGTGTTACCAGAATTTTGCCAGCTAGTTCTTGCCGGTGAGGAGAGTGGTTTGTATGATGCTGCCTGTCGTGATTGGAAGAGCCTAAAACAAGAAAAACGACTGACCTTTCCTCTGTTCTATAGTTCCACCTGCAGCACCAACAAAACCTTTTTCTTTGTCATCCACGTTTATTGTCATCCGCTTAGAAAAACTACATGAGATTAAACAATTGATTGAAGCAGCTGATGCTCATTGTTGCTCCCCATCTGAGCCGACGCCACGATGGCCAGTTGGGCCTGACATCCTGTGGTATGAACCTTTAGTGAAGTTGAATGCACATGTAATTGGCTGCAGGGTGAGGGGGTAAACACTGGTGACAACTGTCATGGAAAGTAGCATTATGAAATAAAAAGTAAAATTCTCAAAAAGGGCATGGTTAAATTAAAATTAACTGTTACTTCAAAAATAAGAATAAAAAATACAATTTAATAATATTGTGTTTCAGTTGTATAGATTAATGCCATAATTCACTGAGCTTTGTAACACAATTTACCTTTTGTATTCAAATGATTAGTTATTTTATGTCTTAACTACTTATTTAATTTTGAACGCTTTGCACACTTTATATTTTCAGAAAGTCTTCTGATTCTTGTGTCCTTGTACTCACAAAAAATGATTTCTTGCACATAAACTAGTTTTATCTCCAAGGAATGCTGCTCAAAGCTGTCCTATAATATGATCATCTGAACTTTCTGCTGTGATCTGACTTGCTCAGTAGTCCACAGAAACCCAATTTGTTACATAACGTGAATAAATTGCAATCGCAACGCCATCTGCCATCCAGACAACGCTGAATAAGTACATTTTTCATGATCAAAAGATAATAACGTTTAATCTTTGGACCAGAAGACAACATGAAGGTACCGTTATTGCAGTTTGACCAGGTAACCTTTGCGCAAAGCTGAACATGAGGTAACATAATTACAACCCTGGATTTTCAGAGGTTTCCTAGTTGCTCATTTGGCTCAACATCCACCCTGGATTGTTTTTTTAACATCTCACATATCTTATCTTTCATGTCCCGTCTCCGCTGTGATTGAGTAATGAGAGCAGAAATGATAAAAAATAATCTTAATAGCTCGGATAAGAACTTACCTTGAATGAGTGGATTATTGAACTCACATTCCGTATACAGACTGAAGCTGTGGCTTTTATTGGTTTGGTATTTAATCAGAATAAAGTACCAGCCAGTCTCTGCTGTCAAGCTGCTGAGTGATGGATGTCCCCCTTGACCACAGCGAGACAGCGTGTTTTATTATTTCTATCTCAGAGGGCTGAATTGTCTGAAGGTATTCTATTCAACAGCTTTGAAGTGGTAGTCTGTATTGCCTGCAGAGAAACTTCCCTTACACTGAGAAGAGTTTGATATATACAAAATATCAATTATTGTCAGCTAAATTAAACTAATGATTGACTCAGCGTTTGAGAAACCTCTATTAGTTGAACTGTAATATAAACACTGATTATAAGAAGACTTCAAGTGAGACATGAACTAATATTTAAAATACAATCAACATATAAATGTAGCCATAGATGTCTTTAATATGAGGTTTTGACAGCTGCAGCATACAGCCATTATACAACACAGCACTGCCATAACATTAGTGCCTGCCGGGACATGATTCACAGTGTCTCAACATTTTGCACACAGCGCTTTTAGCCTTCATCAGTGGATATTGTATGGCAGGAAAACCTGCTGCACTTAAGTACGTTCGATACAATTTAATAGGTTCTGCTAAAGATGAGACTGAATACTCCTTTTAATACCAAGCCAACTTTGCAGAGCTCACTGCCGCTGATAAAAACAATTCCTGAATTTTGATTGACAGTTCTTCAAATTTATTGGTTTTCATTGGTGCACACTGTGGTCACAGCAAAAGCATCAATCTGCATGAGTGCTCCTATGTGTCACGAAATGAAAGTAAAAGGAGACAGTGAGAAGAAAAGTTCTGAATTATTCAATTGTTTCTTAATAAATGTACATAAGAATACCTATTCACATGATCAGTTTCAAATTCAAAACTCTAAAAGCACATTGTCTCAATCAGCTTCTGACTATGAGGGATGAGATCTTACATAAACACAATATTGTCTGCCAGAGTTGCAACAATTTTGGTAATTACACATGACATGTTCTTTCCCCCTCCATATTCTTATGGTCTGAAAGGGCCGGTCTCAGTTGCATCAGCTGAACAGTTGGAACAAGGTGATGTGACGTATTTGTGTGCATCAATCAGAGTCTAGAATGAAAAGCGTTTGTCTGTTAAACAATAATACCTAAAATAAGTTTTCAACCTTGGTGTTCCTTATTTAGTCTAGAACATCCAAAGTTACAGAAAAATACCTCAGATTTGACACCTTCAGGGGCTTTAAAGGGTAACTTCAGTATTTTCCCTTGTTTTTATATCTAAATGACTTGGGGGAAAAACAGTTTTTGAAATTGGCCAAGACCAGCTGCAGTATCTTCCCAGAGGGCAATTTGAGCATCATCAATTTATGTCCACAGAAAGTGCTTGTTTTGTCACTGACAAGCTCAGATTGTTGTTAGAAGTATGGAAAGGATACTTACAGATGTCAACCTTTATGTCAAACAGTAAGATCCTTTTTGTTCAACCAGAAACAACCCCAAAAACATCAGTGCCAAACCTGCCAGACTCCATTTAAATAAACGGTCATTTAACATGTATAGAGCCAGCATATTCTCACATCTCACTGCGTGAATTTAAGGGTTTATTTCAACCAAACCAGATTTGGTGATTTTCGGAACGATGGAGAGACAAATTGAAAAGACTTGTGAGTTTTATTTTGCCTCCGTAGACTTTAAATGAAGTGTGTGATACAAGGATAAAATTACTGTTTATATAAATGGAGTCTGGTGGGTTTGATGACAACGATTTCAGGGCTGTTTCTGGCTAAACAAAAATGTCTATCTCTGTAGGGATCTTTTCCATAAACACTTACAACAACAATCTGAGCTCAGCGGCAAAAACAAGCACTCTTAGTGAACGTAAATTGAAGATGCTCAATTGCCCTCAGGGATTACACTACAGCCGGTTCTGATGCTTCTGGTTATACAGGGCTGCTCTACACTACACCAGTTACACAAATCATTATTCCAATCAGTCACTTAGACGCAGAGCAGTGGGTCCAGGTTGAAAAATAACTAAGTTACCTTTTAATTCAGCAAAGAAAAATGGATAAATGGAGGGATATGGTCACGTATGCAAACAAACAACAATATTAGGCTACTGAAGCCCTCTTTTGTCTCACTGCTAGACTCTACTGTTTAACAAAGTACACCTAATATAGCATCAAGTACATTTTCATCAGCAGCACTAATCTTATATTCAAGGTTAACTTATACAAGGTGAGAATTCATCTGTAAAAGACTGGTTTGCATTCAGCACAATTCTGCTCAGCTATATGCTGTAGTCTTGACAGTTTCATTTTGTTGAGCCGAACTGATATTGTATTCAAAACAAGCAACAGCGAGCGCCTCAAGCGATTTCCAAATTATAGCTCTTAATATAATGAAATATAATTAAGTAAAAACAGAGACTGACCTGCTCTAGGTCTAATGAATGAACAACTTGGTGACACGCGCTCACTCATATGATATGTTAATAATAAGAGGCCTGTTTGGTCTTTGCCTATTTTCCCTCTAGGCTTGAAGACTTTTGCAAAGTCAAAGGCACTCTTAGAACAACTGTGCAAACATTTACTAATGTTAGGAATCTGGAAAACTGGCAGGCGGGTACAAGAGGGAGGAAAGTGAAATATTCCCCTCTGTGTAGTTTCAACACAGCTTTGTGTCCATGTAGCGCAAGTCACAATACAAGGATCTGCCCTTTTCACATTGTAACACCCAGATATAGTTTCTAAAGGGCTTTCAGTGCAGTTACAAGCTAAAAGCGGCACAAAGTGAAGGACATTTGCACTGCTATAGTTTCTATATATGTAGGGCACATGCTCTACCTCCCTTTAACAGTCTCCAGTGTCATAAAAATGTTTTGTGCAAGAGTTTGATATAGATATACTGACTTTGCAAAACAAAGTGTAAATTTATTTTGAAATTATACAGTATATGCCTTTATATAGAAGTTTTTTGCAAGTACTCCCAAATGCTCTTTTCGTTGGGAGCAGGCAGGTCAGGCGGTGCCGTTCAATTTTATTACTCTTTTGGCATGAAATTGCATCTCTGTTTCCGCCTGCTCGGACCAGACTGAGAAAATTTCATGGCTGCAGTTGGCGGATGTACGCACGCAGGCCTCTCCAAAACTCCCCCCCAAAAATTCAAAATGCAAATGGGAATACAATTTAAATGCAACGCAGGCAGAATCTGTAATGGGTTAGATTAATGGGTGATTTTTAATAATACTGTCATCACAGCTGCTCGGAGGATGTACGAGGTATTTCCCTTTTGTTGATTAAATACCTGTAGACATCATACAGCAGCAGGAATGATACACTGCATACGCTCCATCTGCAGTGCCTAATTTAAGAGATTTGCAGCTCGTAATTATGCGCAGGCCAAACAGTTTGGGGTATTATAATAATAATGTGCTACTCTTATTATGAGGAGCTCCCAGGTTATGTAATCATGTAAATGGCTTAAACAGAGTATTGTTTTTATCTCAATGTTTGCAGTTGAAGCCTGATTGGGTGCATGTAAAGATATAACTAACTGAAAACAGTATATTTAATCATTTGAGTATAAAAAAATACAGTACAAATAGAAGCAGCTTGTATTGTACTGCATAAAAAGATGGCTAATCAGCTTATTAGAGATGCTGACCATTCATATTCGACTCGTGTATGCCATGTCGCTACTCTGGGATCTGCTCTTTCCAGAGATGAGCGGTTTCCACGCGGCTCATTAGGAATCTGACAGCCACTGTTAAACGAGATGAAGAGCTGACGTGATTGGCCAAAACTAAAACCCAATCTCACTCCACCTGCAAAAAAATCTATTCCGCCTTCTAATCATTTATTTATAGATTTTCATCCATTTTACATATCGCAATGCAAACCAAGAATTAGTTGGTAACACCGACCTGCCACAGTGATCCCGTGTTTGTGAGAGCAGCCTGTTTCAGGAAACTAGAGGCCTCAGTTTGCGAGGCAGTACACTGTGAAATGCCTCTACTGTAGCAGAAATGTGGATTCTTCAAAGTGTATAAGTTCAGCCACCAGGAAAGACATGGTAACAAAGTGGGTTTCTGAGGCAAACACCTTAAAATCCATCAAAAGTTGATCCTTGATACCTCAGTTGATAGAACATGAAAATCTACTGTAAATCTGAGAGTACAGTTTAGAAATTCCTGTTTACTGTTTCCTGTTGGCATTGATGTATAGCACTGTCTGTGTATCAGATAATGTTTATCCCCAAAAACCACAATACAGTTTATCAACTAAATTCATGAGATCAGAGTGGAGTCATTCTCCGAAAGTAGAGAAACTGTGTGTATGTGTGTGAGATTAGGGTGTCACTGCACACAAATGCAAGACATGACCCTTTCTCAATTTAATAAGAAATTATAGAGGATTATAAAAATTATCTTTTACTTTGAAAATTTCATTTCATTTTGACTTGAAAAGCTGTGACAGAGTGCACGTCACTGCCACAGTGACCTGATAATATTTCAGTGACTGAAGAAAGATCATGAAGAGTGTGACAGGAGTGCCTGGAATAGGAATGAAAGAAAGAGGTACGGGTGAATATAGGCGGGATTTTTTTTGCGCTCATCTTGCATTGAGATGTTGGAGTGACAATAACTGTCTGAGATTGTAATTCAGAGCATGGCTGCAGAGTGCCTGTAGGAAACAGTTTGTATGTACAAAAAGTACTCTAATCTCCATTTAAACTCAGCTCTGCCCCTCGAAAATGGGTTCTACTTTGAGGAGCACTCTTGCCTTTTAAAAGCAGGGGAATTGCTTTCAGGAAAACTTTTGAATTTGCTAGAAAAGAGGGTATTATTTTAAATAATTCACCCCTAAACTGGTTAGTTTAGAAAAGTTCAGCAAATGTAGCCTGAGGTCTTCGTCATCTGCCTTTTAAAGGTTGTTTCCAAACATCAAGGTCCCTCCTGCACCGAATTATTTAATTCAGATTAGAATAATGACCCTGCCAGCAGCCTGCCGGGGCAGGGCCCAGGGAGAGGGGGCGGAGGAGACGAGCACTATTTAGTAATCCTATCAGCTACCTTATGAGTGTCTGCTTCTCATAGCAGCTCACTCTTCAGATTGAGTTGTTCAGTCAATCATGGATTCAATATTTACTTGACAATTCAATATTTACCAAGGCGCTTTGCAGTATGCGTGACTGAGGAGACAGCGCTGCTCTGAGGATCCTATCAAAGACTCGTTACATGAGACATTTAAGGGTGAGGATGGGGGGGAGAGAGGGGGGAGTTGGCGTCTCATCTACTGCAATGAGACACTGATGCAAGGTGTGCTGGAACTAAGCCAGCCTCCCGCTTCAAATTTGTGTCTGCAAAGTGTTTTGTGTTGGTTTCACTCGGCTGGGTATAAACATCATGCCAGATGTGTATCTGCATTCTGGGAAAATGACTCACATTTAAAGTTTAACCTTCAGCATGATTTATATATATATATGTATATATATATATATATACACACACACACACGCACACACACACACATACACTATATATTATATATATATATATATATATATATATATATATATATATATTATATGTATATACACACACACACGTGTCATATATATGCATTCATACAATACATATGATAGATATACATGGACAGACAGACATACAGACACACAGACAGACAGACAGATAGACAGATAGATACACTCAGACAGACAGACAGACAGACAGACAGATACACTCAGAAAGACAGACAGACAGACAGATACACTCAGACAGATAGACAGACAGACAGATACACTCAGACAGACAGACAGACAGACAGATACACTCAGACAGACAGACAGACAGACAGATACACTCAGACAGAAAGACAGACAGACAGATACACTCAGAAAGACAGCCAGACAGACAGATACACTCAGACAGACAGACAGACAGACAGATACACTCAGAAAAGACAGCCAGTCAGACAGATACACTCAGACAGACAGACAGACAGACAGATACACTCAGACAGACAGACAGACAGACAGACAGTTACACTCAGACAGACAGACAGACAGACAGATACACTCAGACAGGACAGACAGACAGACAGACAGACAGACAGACAGATACACTCAGACAGACAGACAGACAGACAGATACACTCAGACAGACAGACAGACAGACAGATACACTCAGACAGACAGGACAGACAGACAGACAGATATAGTAGATAGTAAACTAGGGAATGTCAATGACTGCTAGTCCTCTCCCGAGAGGACAGATGTCTTATTGGTTAAGAACATGCGTTCCAGATGGATGCATGGTAGTGTGAATATTTGATCCTTGTGGAGTGTGACTGACTGTATAGCACGGCTGGGACAGGCTGCATACCAATAGCTTTTGCCTCCGCCTTGCACTTGTTGCATCAACCTCTGAGGCAAACTGTTTGATCCTGAGTCTGATTAGTTTTTAACGGCTGTCGAAAGAAACATTTCTGACTACTTATCTACTTATGCCCCCCTGCACTTATCTACAATATCTATATTGAAAAAAAAACAAAACATAAAGGGATTCAATAGCGGACACTTTGTAGTCTATGTCAGTCTTTGAGCGAGGAGGCTGGTATGGTGAAGGAGTGCTTTGAAATAAAAACAGAAAGTGCAGATAGTGCTGTAATAGTTTTTTTTCCTCCCAGCTGGAAAATGTGTGAAATGGAGAAAGAAATCAAAACTGAGTATGGATTAAAAATAATGGGTGAACATCTGAAAAAACACATGTTCAAAAAAATGAGAGGTGGCTACTCTCTGTTTAACTTTCTCACTGTCTCAGTTCCATATACTAATAAGCATATAGTATGTATTGTGTATTAAAAGTCTAATTGTTTTTTGCAAGTATTTATGACCAACATTAAACTGTAGGTGCACTCGCTTTGGTTTTACCTGCGTACAAAGCGCCACTGGTGATTGTTGTCTGTCTTGTTTAGAACATCATGTAGGTCTGACTGCTGTTTCTTCCTTGACGGATTTCATGGCATTGTTGTGTTGTGTTTCTCAGTTCAAAACAGGACCCAAAAACAGGACATAAGAAACAAAAAGTGAGCTCTCCAGTAAACAAAACAGCCAGGTAACAGAAACTGATGGAGTGAGCTGAGACAAAACCAAGTACAAAAGAGAAATAGGAAAACCAGACTCAGAACTGAATGGTATGGCACAAAGAAACACAGCTGGAACAGCGACAAGGGAAACGAGCAACAAGCGCAGACGACCTGACAACTGAAAGAGGGCAAGCACACAGACGAAATACACAGGGGACTAATTAACTAATAATACAGTGGTGTGAAAGAAAACAAGTGGGAAAAAGACAAAAGCAAGAGGTAAAACAAACCATGATACATGAGGAATTTGAAACTGTTAAAATAAAATGGGATGTAGAAAACAAGCGAACCCCAGGACCATAACATGCTGTAGCTTCATTCACACCTTACTTTAGCAAATACATAACATTATCATAACCAACAAAAACGGAGGAAAGAACTCATTGGTGCCCCCAGAAATATTTTTTCAGCAGATGGGGTCACTGAAAATCTTGAGGTGGTACACCCAAACCAAAAAGCATTACTGAATTTCAGGAGATCCATTATGCTGTTGTAGTATATAGGCTGGTTAAAAACTGTCATATGAAGGTTAAGGTATTGCAAACTGATATACTTGGTTTTTATTTTACAGTTAATGTTACTAATTATCAGATGTGTATATCAAATACTGCAACATTTTGAGTTCCACAACAAACCTGTTTTTGTGTTCCTCAAATAGGCTAGTTGTCCTTTTTCTTCAAAATCCAGATATTCCCCTGGTTACCATTAGAAACCATTATTAGATAGATAATGGGCTCTTGAGATGAGACTTCATCGGATTTATCTAAAAATGGCCATGTCAGTTGTTCCTCTGCCCAAATTTACATTACATTTGGAGCATTATTAAGCCCCCTTTCTGACACACACTATGCCAACGTGGTTGCTACCTATGGATGTCTTAGGTTGATATGTTTGAAAGGATACCACTACCTGTGAGCTAACTTAAATATTGAGTGACAGCCTCTTCACAGTGATATCAGTAATTTTCACCCGCTGGGCAGCCAGTGAGGGAGGGCAGCAATTATACCAGGAGGGCTGAGACCCCCTTCTTGGCCCTGTCTTGGGGTGGTGCCATTGTATGACTGAAAGAAAAACTCCTTCCTGCTTACAAGATCATACCTAATTATAGGTTTAGAAGTTTTGAAAGCATATGCATTTTTCAGAAGTATATGTACTAAACTAGAGAGCAGAAGTACTTTCCAACACTGATGGGTAAAGCTAAAAAAATAAGACCCAAATTATAAAAAAGACTGGAATTTTCCTTTAATTTTGCAACTTTTCCAGCATAAACCAAAATATTACTCCACACACTGTATACATAATGAATATCATAGCAACCGTGATGTCACCACGTTAGTTTGTTAATGGTCATTTTAAGGCTCAAGTCAGTTGGTATTTTTGGAGCCAGAAGTAATCACATTTCGGACAAGAAGGTGGAGTTGTGGTGGATCTGACTCATAGATTGTAGCAAGGCCCTCACAGACAGCCTGGGACTACAGCAGCCCTGTCCTTAAAAATGCATAACTTTGGGCCTTTCACCCCCTGTACAGTTGTTATAAATGTTGAAACTGGCTATAAGGACCGCGATTAAGTGTTGTTGTTTTAAGCAGGCTGTACACATGTTTATTTCCACAGCAAAGTTGGACATTTTATTATGTGGGTCCATGGGGATTTACTCTGTTTTAGAGCCAGCCTCAAGTGGCCATTCGAGGAACTTCAGTTTTTGGCACTTAGGAGTTGGCCACTTTTTGTCGGAGGTTGCTGCTTGCTCAAAACCTGCTTGAAACCAGTGTGAAACTTCTCTTTGCTCTTTCTCACTCTCTTTCTTTCTCTCTTGCTCTCTCTCTCACTCTCTCTCTTCACACACACACACACACAATCATTCTCCTTCCCGAACGCGCACTGGTGCAATCTTTGCAGATTTCACATCCACATCTGTCAATAACCCATCTGATTCTGAACTACCTGTAGTGGTATCACCAGACAGATGATCTCAAGCCCCGCTTTCCGATTTCCACACACACACACACACACACACACACACACACACACACACACACACACACACACACACACACACATACACACACACTCCACCTATCTCCCCCATAGTTATACTGTCATGGCTTTGATCAGAAAAAACGTACCAGCTGCTCCCACAAATCCCCTTCTTCCTCCTATCTTGTCTGGCTGAAGTCCCGCTGGGAGAAATCGTGCTCCTCGTGCTTGTATAAATATAGATATATACGAATACGCTACATATGAAATGTGTTTACTGTATTCCGTATATTTCCTTTTTTTTTGCCAACAATTTAAAAAAAAATTTCCCCTGCCAAATTGACACTCCATGAGCCGTAGAAAGAAGATTTAAGGGAGTGAGAGGGAGAAGGAGGCCGTTGAAGAGACAGACGGTCCGATTGAGAGAGGGAGCTAAAGGGAATTGGAGACGGAGATGAAGAGAAATGAAGTGAGACAGAGGGAATGGAGGGGTGGGGGGGAATGGGTGGGGGGGGGAGGGGGTACGCGGGGGGGGGGTCGAATAAAGTATTTGTCACACTGCCGTCGGAAAGAGATTGAAAAAGAAGGAGTGAGAGAGGAGAGTGGAGGTTGTCTTGATATAAAGCTTTCTTATGCTCTTAAAGTGCTGCTGTAGTCTGCCCACTTAGCTCCAGCTCTGTCTTGTTTTGACTCTGTCCTTCTCTTTTTCCTTTCCTCCTTCCTACCTCATTGCCCTCTCTTTCTTTTCCACCCTCCCTCCCTCTTCCTTGTCTCTCCTCCCTGCAGGCACGTCTATAATCCAGGTGACAGCGACAGATGCTGATGACCCGACTTATGGGAACAGCGCCAAGCTAGTGTACACACTGGTGCAGGGCCAACAGTACTTCTCTGTCGATCCCCAGACAGGTGAGTGTGTTTATATACCTGTGTGTGTGTGTGTGTGTGTGTGTGTGTGTGTGTGTGTGTGTCTGTGTGTCTGTGTGTGTGTCTGTGTGTACCTATCGTAGCACACACGGGCAGGGAAATGTAAAAGATGCGCAGATGTCAGGAAGCAAATACACACACACTGCAGAAAAGCAAATATGCTCAAGATGTTGAAGTGCAAACACACATACAGTATACGCAAACAAGTGAATTCAGGCCCGAGTCGTCAACACACACGGACATGATAACATGCGCGCGTACATGCAGCTGAGCGTGAGCGTTCAAACACAGGTGGAGTGGAGAGTGCGTGGAGCTGCATGCACAAAGGAACATGCCTCCCTCATCTTCTTTTTCTCTTACTCACACACAGTCGTGCCCACACACACACACGCATACAGAAACATTCAAACTAACACTTTTCCCCCTCGTGCATCCCTCGTTCTCTTGTCACACTTAGTCATCCATCTTTCCCACTTCCCCTTTCCGTCCGCCTCAAACACCCTCCTCTCACACACTCGTACGTATCTCTCCCAGTGCCCCCTCCTCTCCCCGGTTCACTCCAGTATGAGTTGGCAGAAATGTATTCATGCTGCCAGGGCCTGTGTGTGTGCGCGGCACAAAACACAGCAGCAGCCTAATGTTATTATTTCTGGATGAAGCAAAAACAAAAAAGACATGTGTTCAAAGAGAGATGTCAGCAAAGGTTTGTGAACTATTACACAGGACAGATTACAGGGGGGGGGCTCAAAGGACCTGTCTGCCGTGTGTGTTCTCGATATACCTCGGCGTCTCAGATGTCACCCAAGGGCAAAAAGTTTTTTGTTCAGCGGATGATGCGTTTTTTTTTGTTTTTTTTTATTTCATTTTATTATGATTACTTTTTTTAGCATGGTACCTTAGAGGGGAATCATTGCTCAGTTGACTCAGAAATGGAGCTCTAACTGTCTGATGCTTTAGATGTTGCTTTGATTGACAGTGCACATATAAACACTTAGCATTTAGTTCAGCTGAGGCTGCTGGAGTTTGGTCTGCATGTGGGAGTGCGTGCTCGCATGTGAGCATTTGTTTTGCCCGCACGGGTCACAGGTGGCGGATACTTGTGTTTTGCTCATTGAATGTCAATGTTTAGTAATTGATTGCTTCGACATGTGAGGACCTTTGCAACAAGCGGAGAGAGCTGCAGCGCTTTTTGAAATGCTAATTGGGGAATATAAACCTAATTCCACCCAGTGTATATTAGCCGTGACACTGCACTTTAGTATTCCGAACGTGTCGACTCTCTTCTCCCCTTCTCCTCTCCGCTCTCTATCTCCCTTTTTCAATCACCCCATTCCTCGTTGGCTCCATCACCAAAGGTCTTATTCAAAATGTACACTCAGAGGCGAGCACATTTGCTCATATATTCAGTTTGTTTGCTTATGAATTCCGCTCAGAAAGCCAGACGTATTCCTGCTCGTTCGTTAGCATTCAAAACAGCCCGAGTTGAATGCGATTCACCTTGAGCTGCCAAGTCATCCAGGCCGGTGTTTTGGCTGATGTTGGGTGAGAGCAGCCAGCACTCGATGTGCAACATCCAATCATATGTAGCAGAATGGGGTCATTTACACAGAGGAGGTGATCGATGTCGAGTGCGTGCAAGTGATGTGTCTTGGTGTTCTGTTAAAGAGTGTGAGATACAGAACGAGATTTTACGCTCTGTCAGCATGTCTCACTGTCGGTGATTTATCATTCCCATACGAGCCTCTCCACATATCTGTGTTTATATATGTGTGTTTCTGTGCGCCTTTAACGGGACATTAAGTTATATATTGTTGCTGTCAAATGGAAACTGGGTATCTCCAGAAAGTCAGAGAAGCTGTCAGATTGTCAGGAAGAGCAGTCATTTCCTCAGCCCGGCGACAAGGCGCTTTGACATTGTCCGATAAGTTTTCAAAGGGCTGCAAAAGCCAAAGAGGTCGTGAAAGAGCTCGATATGTCAGTTAGAGTGAAAGTATTTTAATTACCACAGCTGAAGCTGTTGTTTTTGTTTTTTCTTTTTTACACAGCAACAACAGTGATAATGATCCAGGAACTGCTAACAACACCGACAGGTTTATTGCACAGCCTACAGCAGCCTGTTTGTGTTTACATGATAAGTACATGAGTGAAATTACAGCCTTATTATTGCAATGAGGATGAATAATCTACAGTGCATAATAGAAGTGGGCACTACTAACTAATAAGGCATACTTTATCAAGGGCTACTAGTTGTGAATTCATTGAAGTCTACTAAATCGCTTGGTAAATGCAATTAAATCAATTTTTGAGGACGATGCAATATTGATATGTTTAAAAAATGGTAAATTAAATATTTTAGCAGAATATCTTAATTTATTTATTTATTTTTAGAAGAACTGTAGCCAAGATATGTATTGAGCAGAATTTTTAAAGTTGAAAGATAAACCTGTCATCACTGCAGTTACCTCAAACTCATCTTTGGCATGCCATTATGACAGTTTCTTGATATGAAACAAAAAGTATATACAGACATACACTGATCTATAAGAAAAAAAGCCAATGTTGGCTTATATATTGACCAAATTTTCCACTCCAGCTCTATCACTAACAGGCCGTAAGAACAACTTTTGGGTTGCCGACTTGTAGGAAAATGTATTTAACTGCAGGATGACTGACTCCGTCTCTCTATCACTTTAAGGTCCCTCCAGTGAATTGTTTTACAGGTTACCCTCTGGAGAAGAGCCGCAGAGCATCTGGACAAACCTCCATGAAATAACAACTTATTAACATTTATACAGTAACTGCGGGCTAAATGGCTTATTGGAAAACAAGAAACCCATGACCTTTTATTAATGACTTACTAACATGTAGAACTGAAGTCTTGATGAAGCCTTTAATAAAGGGTCATGACTTTCTCAGTTCATAATAAGCAATCAAATCTGCTGTTACAAATGTTAATAAGTCATTAATAAAAGGTCATGGAGTCTATTAAGATTCTCAGTCCATTTCATAGGGTATCTAGTTAAAGTCAGCTGGATTTGCTGTTTTACTGCTGGAACACAGTTAATCCAGTTGCCTCTGAAAAAGGTCAGAGGGGTTTCTCACAGTGCAGTCAGGCATCAGGACTACAGTTGTGTGAGTCATTGATAAAGATGTATTAAATTACATTATAACAATCCATCAATACTTCAGTTCTAAAAGGTGTTAAAGAATCATTCACCCCTCTCAAATGACAATTTGCATATTAGTTACTCATCGTGTTACAGTGAATATGTAAAGAAAAGAATAACAAACAAGGAATCCAAACCCAGAGAAAAATTCTTGTTGAGTTAAAGTCATAGGAGTCACAGCAAAACATCTGTTGAAAAAGTCTCACACCACTTGTGCAGTACAATCCAAGTCTCATTTATCTAGTCGTATGCTCAGTACTTTCCAAACAGACAGCCCTCTCTGATGGGGAACTAAACCGGAAGTGAAACTAAATTCATTCTGTCCTCAAAGCCAGACTCTATTGACAAAACCATTTCACCTCGCTGAACAAGGGAGCTGCTGGTCTACTGCTGTCACACCTTGTCTTGGGTTTTGTGTGATATTGGTGAATCCAAACTAACCCTTTAAAATGCTAAAGTCACAGAGTAATAAAAAAAAAACGACTGATCGAGGCAGCAGTAAACCTGCAGCTCCCATTTTCTGGTGAGGCAAAATGACTTTTTTATCAATGGAGTCTGACTTTGAAAGGAGAATCACTCTTGGTTCAGTTTCCTGTTGGAAAGGGCTGTCTGTATGGAAAGTACAAAGCATACAATTGGACAAATGAGACTTGGATTATACTGCAGGAGTTATGTCAGAGCTTGTAAACTGATGTTTTGATATAGTTTCACTATTGTTGAACATGGACCCCTGTGACTTCATCCCTTTGAATTCATCAAGAGTTTTCTCAGTTTATGGATTCTTCGTTCCTGTCGGCGTGCAAGAAAAACAAAGATTTGAGTAAATGATATCTAAATGGTGATTTGGCGGTGACGTATTCCTTTCAGAAATGAATTGTACATTATGTGCTGAATAAATAAAGAGCTGAACCAAGAGAAAAGGTAATGCATGTTTGACCAAAAACAATAATTGAAAATATCATGTTACTGAGCCACAAAACATTAATAAATGATTTATTAACCATTATAAAGGTCATTAGTTTCATTTTGGTAACCTATTATAAAGAATGTTAGCAGAAAGTGATGCCCACAAATGCATAGTGAAGAGTTATCATGACATCACAAAAGATGTTGTGATACCACTCTTGAACCTGTAGTGGAAAGTCTTTATAAAAGATGATAGTGGTTCTGGATGAGATCCCAGTATGCAGCTTTTGTTCCAAAACAGAGCTCAGACCAGAAAGTGTATTTTGGAAGCCAGAAGGTTCAGTGCCTGGTAATCATTGAGTCATAAATATTGATCAAAAAACCCTTTTAGTCCCACGCTGATATATTGCGGTCATTTAGTGCCATTTCACCATGGTAAAAACCTTCTTTTTTCCTGCTTTAAATGTTTCATGGGCACCCTGATGCTAACGTTTTTATGCATTTTTTTCCCCTAGGTATTCTGCGAACGGCTGTACCCGACATGGACAGGGAGACCCAGGACCAGTACCTCGTGCTGCTTCAGGCCAAGGACATGGGGGGCCACCTGGGCGGATTATCTGGGACCACCACCGTCACTGTCAGGCTCACTGACGTCAACGACAACCCTCCACGCTTCACACAGAGTGAGTTACTCAGCAGCTCACGCAGCCACCCACAGAGAATGAATGACTTACCAAGAATAGACAGGCAGCACAACATAATAGAAGAAAATGACTGTATGTTGACAGGCTTCGCTTTCTGTGTGCACACATATGTAAAGTAATTGTCCGTATTACCTCCCACCCCACCCCCAAACACACTTACACACATTCACCATGCTGGAGTCTAAAAGTGTGTGCAAATATTTCATAATGGTTTGTTTTGCCAAGTTTGGTGTGCGAGATCGGTGTGGCTTCAACTCATTAGAACAACGTGGTATCAAGTGAGCTGTCAGTCACTGTAGGGTAACAGAAATTACTTTTAATGACTTTATTGTGCTTGCATTAACTTTCTAGGACTCATTATATGGAAAATGTTATGAGAAAACAAACACTAGGCTGCATAACAGCATAAACAGAACGTTTGTTTTGCACCAGAAGGCAGAAGACTTCTCAGACCTTTTTGACCTGCAGGTCCTGTCAGGATTTTCACAGCAGCAGTCAGGCAGAGGAGACTCCTGCAGGGCTGCAAAGTGCCTCATCAAACATTCACTCATGGATTTCACTCGCCCCTGCAATGATAGATCAGCTATATTCCACGCTCCAGCCATACTTTCACATTTTAGGAAATATTACAATTGGACCTCTTTTCAGGCCAGCAGGCTCAGTTCTATCAGTTTAATATTGGCACCCTCAGCTGAAATTTGAATATTAAATAATATCATTGATAACAAACTGATAATAATGTTACAAAAAAAAGTTGTAGGCTTAATGAAATTTCTGCTATTTGCCAAACAGTGAATAAATAACATCCATTAGTCCTATGCACATTACTGTGAGTTCTATGTAGCAGGCAGTTTGAGGGTAAATGTGCCTTTCTGACTCATAAAGCAAATTGTTGCTGAAAAGAAAAACCACGCTGTATTCACCTGCTACTGTTTACAACTTTTTCTAGGTTAGTGTGGATGCAAAGCCTCTTAAAATCAACAGGAATATGAGTCAGGGTTGGGCAGGTGTGAAAACTTTTGAACCGGTTTGGTATTTAGCCAAGCACCAGACCGAACCAGTTTATCTTCAAACAGCTCCAAATCCAGAATGTTGTAATATTGGGGCAGTTTTCATCTTGGGAGACTAACTCTGCCATGTTTTCTCTCATCACCCCAAAAAACCCATGAACATACAAGTGAACATACATTGCGTGTGCTGCTCTCCCCTCTTCCACCTCTACGTAAATTTGATCTTCATGCTGCTGACACTGGTTTCGCTCGGTGGTAAACTAAACCAGCATTTGGGACATTAGTGGTTCTATTTGTTCCCTTATAAACATAATATTTTATTAATTATGTTGGCATGTGGCTTATTACTAATGCAATGTGAGTTGGATTTAGTGGTGTGACATGTAGGCTACTATTCAATTTGTTGGTTCAGCTGGTTTGCATAAAATCCAACCATTTAAAGCTCTTACACTGGACCAGACCAGCAAATTGACCCAACTCTACTAGATCATAACAATTTGCCATCACAGTTTTCTTGCCAAATGATAATAAGAAGCACGTGTTATTTATTGGCTATGGTTGAATCTGTCAGGCTGAATGAAACCCAAAGAGTAGTGAAACAGATTTTATTCTAACACTAACATAGATTCTGCGAGAGAAAGAGCCCTGGATATATCTTGAAATGTAACTGTCAGATGTGATGCTTTTGAGGAACCACTGAAAAAGAACAGCATGCTGTATTTACTTGCTACTGTTTTTTCTCCAGCTATGTTCCAGCATAATCTGTTCATAGTGGACCACGCTCAGGACCTGTAACACTAACAGTATTTTTTATTGCCAGCACTGTCGCTTCAATTCCCTTCAATTGCACCCCCACTAATTTCAGATGCACCACAAGTCATTTTGTTCTGGAACTGTGCCTGCAAAAGTGGCTTTCTAAATAACCTTTTTTGTAGCATTTAACTTAATTTCACTGTCTGTGATTATGAAGTTATTTTAGTGCAAAGAACAGATGGAGGAGGTGTACGTCCTGTTTAGTTGTGTGACTTATATTGTTGATAAATTAAACTGAATTATCCTGTGGCCGAGTGTACTGTTGCATGAGTGGAGTGTAAACAAAATTCAAACAAAATTAGTAATTTACATAATGGCTTCTAGTTGGCATGAAAATGTTGTAATCAGGCTGAAATATTAGACATTATTGTCCTAATTAGACATTATACTGTAAATCATTCTTTTAGTTATTGCGCAGGAGACTCGTGAGCTGGTCTCTGAACAGCTCTGCTCTGGTGTCTCTGTGTTTGTTCTGTTGTTGGATGAAGTTCATTTATGTCTGATATTTATCAATTCCGTTTTTGTTATACATCCAAAATTGGTAGGTGCCTCCCTTATTACCTTCAGAAGAGCAAGCCAGTTAGTCCCTTTGTGAACGAATAGAGGAACCAATCAGCCTTGATGGCCAGTATTCTTGTCATCCTTTACATAATGTCATCCTTTCTCCATTTTTCATCTAAGCAAGCACTGTCTCTTCCAAGATAACGGTTAACCTTATTCCAATTAAAGTGGAAAGAGTTGAGGCTGGAATATATTGCCTTTGCACAATTACACTTCGTTTGGATTTTTCAAGGGGCTGATGGGAAAGATAACTTACTTTCCCATTAAAGTGTGACTACAATTGAAATAACAAGAGATATATCACTTCCTTCAGGGAAAAGTAATAATTGTTGTAAAGGCTGAATGATTTGAGAAAAAATATCTAATTGCAATTTTGCTGAGCAACAATGCGATTGCAAATGAAAATTCTTAATTATTTTCCAGAAATCAAACTTTAGGCTTTTAATTGCTGTCTGCGTAGTTTTAAACAAGTTTGTTCCGCATGAATAGAATCAGATAAGATAATGCAGTTGACTGTTGTTGCCATCCTCCCAGGGTTCAAACCGGCCAGAAAAATAAACTTCTAAGTGGACTTTACTTGTTTTCTGTTGAGAAATTGACCAATTTTGCCCACATAAAAGTGTACTTGAAATTACATGATAATGTTAAAGTGTAATTATGACAGAGGTGTGGACTCGAGTCGCTTAACTTGGATTTGAGTCAGACAAATTTGATGCTTTTTAGATTAGACTTGACAAATCCCAAAAATCTTGCCATTGGCCTGACCTGTGACACCAGTCACTTAACTTTGACTTAAAAATGCTTGATACCTTCCCCCAGGCTTAAAGATTAAAAAGTATGTTATTTAAAAAAATACGAATCTACGAATCAGTTCTTTTTTTCTTTATTTCCTGAGTTAAATAATGTTAACACTAATCATTTACAGTGAGTCGACACTTAATTTCAAAGGTTATGGACATAGCTTGAACCCAGCCAATAGCATCCAGTCAATCTGCAGGAGAGAACCATGAAGAGCTAGCATTACGCTACTGAACACCAGGTGAAAAAAATGATAATTTCGTTTCGTTTTCAAAAACTTTGTGTTAGTCAACCAAAAACAAATTGTAGTATGCAAAACATGTGGGTTTAGTACCTAATATTCACAGTTTAGGATTTGGATTTTGTCTTGTGACTTGAGACCTGTGACTTGACTTGGGACTTGAGTGCAAAGACTAATAGTGACTTTCAAAACAATGACTTGGCTCCATCTCTGAATCATGATATACTGAATTATAGAAGTGGTATCTAGAACTAGTAAACTAAGTCATGTCTAAGGAAATCCATGACATCTGAGTTACAACTGTTATTGATGCTGTCGACAGCTCTGCACGTTAGCTGCTTAAGCTAATGTCAGTGTTAGCTTCTCATTCTGACAGGCTGCTTCTATGAATCCCACAGTCTGCGATTCTTTGACAGTCGGCTTAGAATAATGATGAGTTACTTTAAAGTTTTAAAGGAGTTTTACACAACCGTGGCTGCCAGCTGTCTGTCATTTACACCTGAGAACTTTCAAGCTAGCTGCTAGCTACCTGTCCAAAACTGACTAAGGCAATAATGTAGATCAGTTATTTTCTAAGTTTGACACTGTGAGGCCGACCTCAAATTAGCACCACTAAAAGTGTGTGGCTATTACTACTTGCTGTTTGCAATGCACCTATGGATGTACGGACAACTATCATGGAATCACTTTGATATTGAGGAAAACGTAATGATTCTCAAGTCTGGAGTAAGGAACGTCTTTTTTTTTCTGTGATTTTGAAGTGACTTTTTTGAACATATATTCACATTGGACATTGGAGATAATGATATGTTCTGAAAGTGTAAATCACACTGAAAACTGTTAGGTCTGTGTGTTCAGATTTGACTGAGTTATGACTCCCAAGAATTGTGAATTATGACACAAATTGCAGCAATCAGGCACTAATGGTTTTAAAGTACCGTAATAGCCTCCATAATCTGTGTGTCACAGCGGCTGCTGCAGCTCCAACTGCTGACTGTGTGGACAGGCGGGCCAAATCAGACGCCAAACTACACTAACTTCCAAGTTGAGTTTAGAATACCAGCGAGCACCTGTGAATTTTAGCTTGTGCAGTGTCTCTGCCTCACGTCTCTCTATAAACTGTATGAACCCTAGAATTTCTTGTACTTGTTTGGCCAATTCAGAATAAATCTTAATCAGCTGGGTAAATTTGTCGGCAACAGTTGTCATTCGAGCTGGCCAAATCCGTGCTTGGCAACTAAAACTTTCACCTCCTACGGCTTGTTAAGACTGTTAATTATGTAAATTATAGTTTCAATCTTGCAGCTTGGAAATCACACTCTATAAAATGCAATTTGGATATAAAAATGGAGCACAATTCATCCATTCACATCTACATGTAATTGTAAATAAGAAAAAACAAATGTTAGATTTGAAGAATTATTGAATAAACTTATCATCAGACAGTTGTAGGGGCAGGTGAACATGACATGGCAAAGCAGAGTTCAGGTGTAGGAAAGAAAAGAGCTGTCAGGGGCTGGATGAGCATGTGACGAGGGTTCAGTCCAATAGACGACTGGTTTTAATGCCAAAACTCAACTAATGATGTCCTGGGGTGGGAGGTTTGTTGGTCGACTTGAACCTCCATCAAAGCTTGTGTTTTGGGCTGGGCTAGTCTGAGGACTGGAGGGCTTCTTGGAGGAAAACTGGGAACATTTTGATCTGTCTGGTTGATGAGGAGCCTTGTGACGCCGACGGCTGCTCTGAAACCTCACAGTCTACCAAACGTCCTGTCTCTTGCCTCTGCTTGTCCTACTGATGACTCCCTTTGCATGCTTGTGCTTTACTGAATGCATTGATGTTAGCCTATGCTCGCAGTTTGTGTGTTTCTGCTTGTGTGCGTGTGTGCATCCCTGATCTTCTGTGTTCCCTCACGCGCTCCCTTGTGCTTGCGCGAACACCATCAAAGCGAGCCACCCCGCCGCTCTACTCAATTACACACCCAAGCTTTTAAAAAGACACCCTCAAATCCGGCCCCCGCGTCTCCCAAGGTCAATACTGCTTATTCCTTTTGGCATTTACCAGAGGGAGAGGATTACACTGGAGCGCGCGAACCAGGTATTGCCTGTACATTGTAGCCTTAACAAGAGAGAGAAAAAAAGCTCCTGCTTTGTGGGCCTGTTCTTTCACAGTGCCCCAGAATTTCACTTTATCCAAAACATGATTCCAGGAACTAAGTGGGTTTGTTATGTGTACGGTTTTGAATGCTGTCAGGGGAGTTTTAATGCCCGGAGGAGGCAGTATAGCAGAGGGAAACTAGGCTACCGTACAGATTGTAGTTGTTGTTTGGTTAAATGATAAGTGGGAAAATGTGGGATATTTTCAGACGCTTCATTGGCAAACATAATGCTCTAACCACACTTTCCTTTGGGTCTCATTATCAAATGGCATACACCGTGCTCCAAATGTATTTGGACAGCAACATGTTTTTTGATGTTTTAGTTCAGCATTCCTCGGTGCAAGAGAAGCTTTAATTTTATTTTCATCCATATCAAATAAACTTTTTAAAGGTAGCGGCGCCTTTTTGAACATTTCAAGATGACAAATATTTAGATGCACAGTCGACAAAGTAGTCATTTTGAGTGTCTTGCTTAAAATTATTCAAAGATTATTTGAAGTCAGAAATATCGTTGGACTATATTTTCCGGCTGTATTCGCATTAATACTCACTGGACGGCATGCTTCTCAGTGGGCCTGTTTTCCATGAGAACATGTCAGATTGTGAGACGATACATTTTTGTTTCCCACCGGCTCCTTTAAGAAGCGTTAGTTAACAAGGCAGACGGATGTAAAAATTGTGCTAAAGGGGAGTTGCTATTACTGTCTCATTCCACATCAACTCCTTGCCTGATTAAGCTCTTAATTATGGTGATGCTGTGTGGAATACATGGTTGACTAATTGTCTGAGAGTAAACAAGGGTGTTGGGTATCAAATGACATCTCAAATTATCAACTTCCTGTTTCGAAGCTTCGGGATAGGAATAGTAGATGACTTTTTGCTCCTCTGGTAATCCATAGGGAAATTAAGATGATGGCACACTATCATATAGCTTTGTAGTAGGACCGCGGTGTTGTTGCGTGGCTGATGTGAAATTTCATACCCTTGTTTCCATGTAGTCATTTATTCAGACATGTTTTTCCATGTTTACTGTGGCTGAATAATTTATGGCTGTGTGTATGTGTGTACTCCACAGCTGAATCCTCTCTGGGATTAATTGAGATAGAGACTGGGGCATAAAAATAAGATGACCACTTAATGTAATGCAAAGACTTATTTATTCTGCACACTCTAAAAAAGTAGGTTATTTAGGAGGATAACTCCTCTGGAATTCTATGATGTATGGAGAATGTTGATATTATTAAAAAAACATAGTATTCTCATGATGAGATACAAACACAGGCATATTTGTATCTTTTTAAAATTAATTTCCAATTGTCCCACAGATTATATCTTCCATTAAATATCGTATATTAAAGAGGATGGAGTGGCTGAAGGCATTATGTTTTCGGATTCCATAAATTCCATTCTTGTAAATGGGATATCTTCAGCACACCTTGAGGGATTTTTTTTTTTTTTTTTTCAAATTTGGCAAAGCGTCTGCTTTGACTTAACTATGACCTGATTAGAATTTTTCTGATTATAAGTCAAAGGTCAAGCTGTGACCTTGTGTTTAAATCATTCTCATGAAGTAATGTCTGAAGAGGGCCTTGAGGGAATATCCTCATATTTGGCACAAACGTCCACCTGTACTTCACAATGAATTGATTAGAACTTGGTGGTCAAAGATCAGGGTCACTATGACCTTGCAAAAGATGTTTTTGGCCATAACGTAAGAAATCATCAACTAATTGTGACAAAAATTCACACTCAATGTTTTGTAGGGTAAAATGACAATAATATAAAGCAACAACATTATATATCCAAAAGGTCATATTCACTGTGACATCATAATGTTCTGCAAAAACACCTTTCTGCCCATTACTTAAGTCAGGAACGGAAGAAAAAACACGTGGTCAGATACAGATAGATGGTCAGATAGATCAGTTGATGACACTTATCTTGAAACTGCTGATTGTATAGTCCTCTGTGCTCCCGGGGGGATGATGTGTGTAAATCCACGTTTTTACAGACGTGAATGTAAACTGTAGGCATAGAACCCCAAGCGGTAATTTTAGTTTTTTCTTTCTTATTTTCCTTACCATTTATATTCATTATTAAATACAAATATTGCCTCGTAGTTTCAGCAATTTCTTCACTGACACCTGAGGAAACAATATGCAAGACAGCTCAAACAAAAAGGAAACAAAGGTGGAAACACATGCTTTTGACATCTTAAAAAAAAAACCCACATAAAAATAAACATGACCCAGTTCTTCCTGTTGCATGAGAACACTCCCAATATTGCAACATATCAGAAAACAATGTGCCAGATTATAAACACAAGCACAGATATTAAACGTATTATTATTCCTCCAGGCATATCCATGAACTGCGCAATATAAATAATCAGAATAAGAATCAGAATCAGAATCTGATTTTATTGCCAAGTACATTTAGGAATGTGACTTGGTGTTTTGGTGCAAAACAATTAACATGAAGGAGAATATAAAAATAATGAATTTAAATAGTATAGAACATAAGACAAAAATTATAGAAGCAATTTAAATATATAAAATGACAACGAGAATATAAAGGACACAAAATGTATGTATAAAAGGTGAAATGGAGGGATTGTAACTGAGTGTAGATCAGGTGATAGTAGGTAGTTGGTTAGTTGGTTTATGAGCAACATTTAAAATAAATGTCACACTGACTAGCAACAGAAAGATAACAAATGCAAGAAACCTTGAAGTTTATCCAGATGAAGTTCTTACTTCTTTCTAATTTCCCAGGTTTATGTCTTTAGGTTTCCTGTGAATAATTACTAAAGGTCTTCTTTAGGATTTCTTATTCTTGTTGGTTTAAAGTTGAGAAAGAAAGTGGATTCATGATCTTCCAAAAATCCATCGCACAGACTTCATCAGTGGAGTTTGCTCACTTGTCAGTCCTAAAAGTGTTATAGATGGAATCATAACAGCTACTGAGGCCACAACAGATACATCTCCATGACAACTGAACAAATTGAAGACCATGCACAGCCCGTCCTCATTCCCGGGTTGCCAAATATGGCAGCTTAGCCAGTGGGTTGGTGCCTGATTCCAATACACTAGGCACCCTTTAAGGCCCTTTCAGACACAGCATGATTTGAGCTACACTCACCACTGACCCAGCAGCAGTGCAGGCTCACCAGGTGGTGTGTCCGCGCTTTGGTTGATGCAGCGAAAAGCTGTTGCGATATGAGTCAAGCCATTAGAAATAATGGGTTTCAAAGCTCAGTGGTGCCGTTGTTGTGTTGTGTCTCAAGGAGCTAATATCATCCGTATAAGATGTACCAGGCTTTTAACTAACTCAAATGTAAAGCCGTCTGTGGCAGTGATGTAGTTTAAAGAGTGAGAATGACCTTGTGGGGCAAGAGGGAGGAACGGTGGTTTGCTCAAACAAACACAGGACTTTTACCCAGAAGACAGCTGTTAATTTCCCCTATGAAAAGATTTTTTAAACTATGTTACGTAGTTACCGTCACGTGACATTCATGTTATGTGATAAATGTGACATATGTTATGTGAAATAGTCGTTATTTACCTAAGTTACTTAACAACATACTTTTTTAAAGCCCATATCATGATTTTTCTTCTAAACCTATCTAACAGTTTATGACAAAACCGTCTCCTGAGAACACAGAAGTTTATTTTACATTTACATTTATTTAATCAATGAATGTAACGAGCAGAAATTGACACACATCCTTGAGCGTGCAAAACTGACACTAGAGGGGTACCTAGAGCGTCATAGTTGTTGTTTATTGTTATGCAGCGTGATACTGTTGAAAAAGCGTAACAATGAACCACAAGCTGGAATAGATTCTTTAAACTACGTTCATATTTCCAAGGCTAAGAATGAAGTCAAATTAATAAAACTGCATGTCATTTATATACCTTTTCACAAACATTTAAATAGTGCTCATCCTTTAATACAATATTGGAATGGTCCTTGAAGCTTGTTTCATATTTTCCATTGGAATACATTCAGCAGAGTCCTTGGGTTGTCAACACACCTTAAGTTCTGTTTTTTTTAACACCACTGCAGTTTTTTTTTTTTATTACGCTCATTCAGCAGATCAAACTGTTTAGAAGTGTGAGATTCTGATAAGAGATAATCTTGTACTTCTTATTGATCTACCTGCTTTATTTATTTCATACCATAAACAAACTGTTGCGTAGATAAATACCTAAAAATGTGATCAGCAGAAGAATACTGAATGTTCACATGCAGTGATGAATGACTGAAAGTACAAAGAGAATAATTAAAAACACACTGCCTTCAAAAAATTACTACTTCAAAATACTGCCTTTATATATTTAATATATACAAGACAATCTTTTCTTTAATCTAAATCCTCTAAATTAAAAACTTTCCTTTCAGATGATTCACAGCCACAGTCACCGATCTGAAATATCGAAAGTGAAGTGTCTTCTTCTCAGTGAAATGTCAACATTTGATGAGTGATCCGACTAGATCCCCGAGATCTGTACAGCAACCGCACCTCCTCAAATGAATCTGTAGGCTGTCAAAGGGCAAAACATTCATTCATTGCCTTGTGACAGTTGGAGCCGCACTTTGTTATAGTTTAACTACACAAACAGAAACTCCTGGACGCATCGGGAGACTCATAACTCGTGCTCCCGGAACGCTTTGGTTCTTCTGCTCTGCCTGCGAGATCTGTTTGAATAGCTACAACTCTGCTCGCTGACAAGTCCGCAGACGGAGGCGCAGGTGCCGATTCCCGTTTTTATGTGGTTTCCAAACAACCTTGGCTTGCCAACGGTGCCACATAAAAACGTTGAGGGAGCCATCACTCTCCCAGCGGTTTGATGGATGGAAAGATAGATGGGCTGACAGATGACTACATAGGTAGCGCCGATAAGATCAGTGTCATTTTATACGCCAGGGAGATGAAACAGAGAGGGGGTAGAGATAGAGGGAGTAGTTCGGCGAGGGCTTCATCATAAATATTATTAATTCATTTCCCCGGAGAGCGAGGCTGTAACAGAGAGAGTGTGAATGGGAGGAGATAGAAAGAAAGGAAGAGGGGATATGTGCAAGTCTTCCTGTGTGTGTGTGTGCGCTTAAGTGTGTATTTTTTCTTTTTCCTGAAAGAGATGGAGTCGCTCAGAAAGGTGCGATAAAGTTGTCAGAAGAGCGAGACAAAGGAAAGACGCAAAGAGGGAGTGGGTGAGAAGAGGCTCCGAGAGCGTAGAGGAAAGCACAGAGAGACGGAGGAGACAAGGAGACAAACGTACAAGAAAGGGAGCGGGGGAGTGTATGAAAATGGAGGAAGTCAGGAGGGATAATCAGGGTATTATGTCCTTTAGTGAGAATGAGATGCAAAAAAAAAAAATGGCAAAGAGGGGTACAGACAACAAAGAGGGTTGTGTGGGTGAGCTCAAAGAGTACTCACAGATTGGCATAATGACTTAACCTTGTGTGCGTTTTTTTTATCCATTGCACAAGCTTCCTCTGCATCCTTTGAAATCTACCTTTATGCACACACTATCGGGTAACACACACGCACGTCTGTGCACGCTTGCATGATCATTCAGAGGTGAGGAGACAAGGAGACAGAGAGGTGACAGACTTTGTCATCTCCTGTCAGGCCCAGAGACACACATACAGTCTCCCCTTTAACACACATACACAAACACACATATACACACACGCGCGCACGCGCACACACACACACACACACACACACACACACACACACACACATTCCTGACTCCCACTCTCTCAGTGTGTGCTCTTCACACACCCGGTACCCCTCGTGTCCCTTATCACACTCTCTCCCATCTGTTCCTGTTTTAAAACACCCTCAGCGCACAATCATTTTTAGTCAGTGTGGCAGAAAGTGTCTGTGCTGAGGAATCCCATTTGTCAAGCCGTCCTCTTCCACATCTCCCACCATAAACTGCTGCAGCTATTGTTAATGAACATTTGTGCTCACTGCCAAGCTGCCATTCCTGGGGTTAATATCAGCCGTCGAAGTTTCTTCAAATACTGTTCTTCAATTATGTATAATGGGTAATACAATATTAATGCCTAAAATAATGATAACAGAACATGAGGGACATGCTGTGGGTTTCCTTGTTCTTCTTCTTTTTGCTATATAACAATGTCACACTTAGACAACACTGAAAATGGAAGAGGAGTAAATTTGCCCATAAAGATGGAGCATCCACCAGAGTTGGCATCAGCCTCCATCATTTTCAGTTATATCCTATTTAGCAGTCGCATCACATTCAATAAAATCTAATGCATATCGAAAATAACTTGTGTCCTCTTCAATAGGGCATCGATAATGAATTTAGTTAAATGGCATGACTAATGTGCATTTGCGGACTAGTAATGGGCTCATCAGAGTTAAGGGACACGCGCGTAGGCCAATCCGGTCCAACTCGGCCGCCCACGTCCTGTCGTCCCGTCCAATGATCGCCACCCACGCGCTGACGTCCCCCATTGTTTGGACTGGCACGATAAAGACGTGAAGCCGGCACTCTTTAGAATGCATGAAAGCGAGTCCTGGGGGCAAGTTCACCAGTGCGTGAAGGAGGGAGGAGGGAGACGACAGGATGGAGGGATAGAGACGAGGGGAAATGGAAAGAATGGGAGAGGAGTAAAGCTAATGGCTTTATGGCGACAGTGATAATCAGGCTAGCTGAAAATCACTTCATCTCACACAGAGCTGAAGGGATGCTGGGAAATGAGAGGAAGCAGGTTTTCAGTGCTGTGTTTAGAGGCCATGGCACAGACAGATATGCCTGCTTCTGTTTATACATTTGTGCATGTTTTTGTACACACTTAACATGAAAGGGAGTGGAGCATAGGGCTGGGTTGACTTTATGTGATTTATTATTACAAATGTGGTTTCTTCGGTATGTTTAAAGACATCCTTGGGGAATTCACATACAGCTGTACATATGCAAAATGTGTATATGCAGCCAAACTCAGGGGCGGGGGATAGCGCTGAGGCATGAAAAGCCTTTCCTGAAATGGCTCCCTCATATCACACTGCACAATTAGGCCTGCCATTGCAGTGCCTTTGCCCTGGAGTCTATGGTGGCACAGTACTCTGCTCGGATAGATTCCTCAAGGCTTTTACCCCGTGTGTTTATGAGTGCTGCTGCAGCCCACTAACTATATTGTGTGTTTGTGTTGTGTGTCCAGGGGGCTGCACGAGTGTCGAAGTAGCCGGGTCAGTCAGCCTCGTGCGCAGTGTCTTTTTTGTTCTCCTCCCTCTCTCGCGCTTTCTTGTTCTCCTGCACATATACATAAACAAACAAATGAGGCTCTGCGCTGATATTCGAGCCGCATCAAATTGGCGGCTCCTGTGAGAAATCCACGGGCAGCGCTTCCCCCCGATGGGCTTTTCTTGCACAATCCTGTGCAGCCAAAAGAGCCTGTGAGGAGAGATTCATCGTGCCGTAATCGCCCCATACAACACAAGGTTTCCAATAGACCTACATGCGGGGCAATCCAGCTTTATGGAAACCCAAGAGGGTCTTAAATTCTCCACACTCAGAGAATTTCCATTCTCACAACTTTACCTGCCATCACAGAGGCAAAACAGGGAAATTTAAAACTTCATTAAACCTTCCAAATAGGGCCATTTCTGTCCCTGTTTCTTTTTCTCTTCCCGGTGTATAAGCTTTGGCTCCTGTGGAAATTAGGTGAATCCATCACACTTTCTGCGGCAATGCCCGGGCCCCTTTTTTCCGTAGAGAACACACAGGAAAGGCAGGGAGACAGGGCGCAAAGAGACTGTCTTGACAATTTTTTATTTTTTTGCGTTACTTTTTCATCTGACCTGGCAGTGTGCCCCCTCACGCAGAATAATAGGAGCTAAAGCCATTCTCTTTTTGCCGAGCCATCAGTGAGCCATGGAGAGCCGGGGAAGAGGAAGTGATTTCCATGTTAATGGGAACCTTCCCGGCAGCGTCTAAACCTTTCTCTCCTTTTCTCCTTCCTTCCATCACTCCCTCCTCGCTTCCTGTCTGTTTTATGTGTACCTACCTTTACCTGCTGTCGTCCTCCGAGCACTCACTCCTCCTCCTGTTGTCTTGCAACGTTACCTTTCACCTCCCAGCCTCTGTTTACTTCTCCTTTCTTCCTCTCCTCCCTTGTGTTCTCTTTCTCTCTGTCTAGGTTGATGAATGGAGTCGCTGGACTGTGAGCGGCACATCCTCAACGGGGTGTGGCGGGCCATTGCTAGCTGTCTCACATCAGTGTGTGTTTGGGTGTTTTTTCTTTGGTTTTTCTTTCACTTAGCCTGCCTCTCGTGTTGGTATACCCGAGTGCAAATCCTGTTTCAAACTCGAGCCCGTGCAAGTGGATCCTTGGAAAGAAGTTGGGCAGAAAAGAACACTCTTTGAGAGTCTCTTAAAATCCCTTATCCCCTGCCACTAAGGAACTACACTGATGTCCACTCGGCTGAACATGTACAATCCCCACCTAACCCTCAGAGGATCCCTGAGCAGCCAAGTGAACATGCTCCCCGAGGTCTCTGCCATCCCCTCCTGCCCTCTCCACAACTCTTGACCCTGTTCTCCCCGGGCTCCCTCAAAACACGGCTGGAAATGGGCCAGCACGTCATCTCCCCTGAGATATGCTTAGCAACTCCATCCACTATACGGTCTCTGTCAGAAAAACGGCGGTAGGTAAACTACTCTGCTGCAGGGGTGCAAAATGAATCGCCTCAGCCCTGCACTCTCATACCTTATGTATAAAGGCTGGCAAGGCCAAACTGAGCGCTGCTTCGAAACGTTAGCGACATTCTTATAAATCATAAATACATTTTGGGTAAACAGATTATTCTGTGACATGTAGAGTAATCTTTTGGACATGCACAGAGACATGAGGAAAAGATGGACCCCTCAGGGCCGTGTGGCAATCCAGTTGTTTTTAAATAGGTTACAAATAAGCATGAGTTGCTTGTTGTTTGATGAAAACGAACAAATCTCATGTTGTGGAATGAGAATTGCTAGAAGAAGGACAGGTGATGGTGAGAAAAACAAGAGTGCAGGCTGGATGAAGACAGAAGGCCTGTCCTGAATATAACCTCATATAGTTGCTCGGAGGAGTAAACAAACTGTTATCACAGCTCCAAACTATTCATTGTTGCACCGACTTGAAGGGGGGAGAGGAAACATCCACACTCTGGCTTCAAATAAAAACGTCTGTCTAGATTTTCGCTCTGTAAGTAGTGTTTTTCTCTCCGCTAACATTGTCGAATGCACCTGCACTGTCATTGTTTTTCCCGGGCTGTGTACGAAGGCTCCCGTGTGGTTTAGCACGTTGTAACTGCTGCACTTGCAATTATGGGTTCAATTCTCACCAGGCTCATTTTGCCACAGTGCATGAATGCAGAGCATGCTGCTTTGCATAAAACACGCTAAACGGCAGAGAGGGAGGAGGCTAGTTTCCAAAAGTAACACATAAGTTGCACAGAAATTGCTTCACATCTATTTATCCATATGAATGCAAATGTGTTTATTCGGCTCACAATCTGTACATTTATATTCATAGTGTCATCAACATCTGCCGCCATAATCTGATGTTAGTTAAGGATGTATAAAATGATGGTAATTGCAATGAAAACACCAGTTTGACTTGAGTCTCCTGGGTAGTGCATCAAGCAATTATCTTCTAGTTCTATTTGACTTATCTGAAGATCTTTCACTGAAACCAGCCACTATTTTACTAAATCATATTGATGTAATCTCAATCATGCCTCTACAGTCATATATTTCATTCTCTGCGCAGATCGGCCTCTCATCTCGTCTTTTCTGATATGTCATTGATCTGTCCTCATGTTTATCAAGTGACTCAGAAATGAGTCTAAACTGGGCGAAACTTGTCAGAATGATGTGTTTCTGGCCCTGCTTTGAGGACTAGGAGTAAAACTTCTATCTCTGCTGATCATAAGGAGAGCTCCATAAATGTCCTAACCTGTTAGCAGCTGCCAGGAGATGGCCTTTACTCAAAGACATTTAGGCACATTGAGTGGGAGTGGGAAAAATTAATGTATTGAGTGAGATAGATCATTAAGAGATGCTTGTTGTTGCAAATATTAATCTTTTATTTTTGACTGATTGTGGGCAGACTGCATGAGAAAGCGAACACTCTTTCTGGGAGATCCATGGACCTCATGTTTTTCTGCAGAAAAAAAATCAAACTTTGATCGCCTGTGCAGCTTCTCAGATAATGATTCATTCATTTCCCTGCCGCTCGGTGTAGAAAAACAAGCTGCGTTATATTTAAGAGATACATTTCTCAACACTGTTTGACACTGCTGAAATGAATCATCTATAAGGCCCACCTGTAAGGGCGCGTTACAAGAGGGGTATAATTGCTGAGTGCAAAATATTGCACAATATGGGCAAGATGTGGCTCCAATAGACACAGCGAAGTCGAATCACATTTTTAAATTGCATCTAGATTTATTGTTTAACCCACATGAGCAGCTTACCTGTGTTTACTTCCAGCATTAAGGAGCTTATTGGTAATTGTCACAATGATATTTAGACTATTTATTCATCTCTGCATCAAATTTTTGCATACATAGTGGTGCAGTTAGCAATGTCCCCTCACAGCAACAAGATTTAAACCTGCTGGCGAGCTTAGGCCTTTTTGTGTGGAGTTTGCATGACCTCTCTTTTCCCAGTAGGTTTCCAGTTTCTTTCCATAGTTCAAAGACATGTAGATAGGTTATTTGTGACTCTACTGCATGTGTGATGTGATTTTAAATGGTTGTCTGTGAATGTCTTAGTCTGGTGGCAGACTGGTGACATGTCCAGGATAGGCTCCAGAGCCCTGCTACCCTCCAAAGGATCAGCAGAAGAGAAAGTAAGAAAAGAAAAGTAAGATAGAACTTTATTCATCCAGAGGGACATTGCTGTGCAGTAGTTGCAATACAAAGCTGGACACAAAGAGTGAAATATACTGTACAAGGACTAAATGTATAGCAAATGTGCAATAGAATCTTTTGCAAATATAACAACTAGATGGGAGCATGATGCAAAATATAAAACCAGCTAACAGTAAGGACACGATTAAGCAAAAAGGCTTTTTTTACACAAAAATATAGGTCCGCTACTAAGCTGTTTTTTATGCCTCATTTGCATTTTTTACACAGAACCAAACAACAGGGGCATCATGATTTGATTGACTTTGATTTGATTTATTTAGCACATATTAAAAACAACAATGTTATACATTTTTAGCATAATTATGAGAGAAAAAGAAGAGGAAAATAAAAGGTAAACACACATCATGTTGGGCTGTTGTTGCAGAAGGATATTGTTCACAGATTTTTCAAATTATATAGGAGAAAGTCTAACCATCATACCGCTTCAGTGTTTGAGTTTGGATAGCCAGTCAATGGTGTAGTGGTAGTTGATGAAGTGGGTGTACTGCCAGGTAGATGGGTAGGTTTCTCGAAGAGTAAGTGGCTACACTCTCTCATATGTCTGTAGGTTTTTGGCTGCTGGGTGGTTATACTGTAAATGGACAGAAAAAAGCCGTGGGTATGCCTCATATATACCCACCATTACATCACTGATGCCGGCACCGTGGAACCAAAAGAAGCGTGACATCAGTGTTGATCTCTAGTGTGACATATAAAGTACACATTAGCATTGCTTCCTAAACATTAAAAATGGCATAACATGGTAGTAATAATCATTCACCGTCTCTATTATACAGCCAGAAAAGAAAACGGAAAATAGTCTGACGGTAATGTACCATTTTCAAAAAATACAGTAAAATACCCTAAATCCTGATGCTTTTTGGAGCTAAAACAACAGTTAACATTAACATTAAACTACATGCAGGTTAGCTACAGTATTACACTGTAAAGCTCAAATTCTCCTGAAGAATTCTGTAATACATTTAACAGTTATATACTGTTAAGTAAATATGATAGCGACACCGTAAAATAACAGTATTATGTTGGCAACAACAGCTTAGCGTAATTTTTGGGGTGCATTTGTTACAGTAATGGCAGCTAGTCTTGTGCTGTGGTAAGGAACTCCTGGATCTCATCGTTTTCCAAATTTGGGGATGTTTTCAGACACTGTTCTTCTTCCCTGAGTTAGCCCTTAACTGTTTCTGACTGCTTTTTTAATCTCCAGCAGTGAGTCAGACACATTATACATCGCCAAAACATCACATCCGTCCTACCCATGGTCCCATTCTGCCGGTTGTCCTGTTCATACAGACACAGTTCTGCCGCTTTCACCCGATCTCATGCTGGTTTACAAGCGAGACAATTCTGTCTCCTCATCCTACAACCTTATGTAGAGAACTGCAAAGTGACGTAATGGCGCAATATTACCATCTTAAATAGGCAGGGTAAAACTGGCTAACAAAAGCTGAAGAGCACAATCAAAACGTTCCACAACATCGTGGACTAAGTATCAAACTAACTGAATGCTGCTAAGGCTAAAGAAAAACAATAAATAAGAATAATTAACCAAAAAAAAAGTCAAAAAGCAACCGTTGTTGCTGCTGGTATGGATGATGGGAATGGGGCTATAACTTCAGTATCTCAGTTACCTAGATTACTTTTCCCGCACACATACAGCCTAAACATAAAGAAATGTGTCTATATCCCCCATATTGAATTTTTGCCTCTGTTTAATATGTCAAACTTCAACTGTCAGGAAAACTACTCGTCATCAAAGATTCTATTGTGCAGCTCAGAGTGTCGTCCTCAGAGAGTAGAGTGAGTCCTTCTCGCTGCAAGAAAGTGTAGGAAGCTTCATAAATAACTCCAAGTCCTACTCTGAAGTAGGAGTGTCTTCTTGTCCTGGGTTAACTTTCAGCACAATTCCTGGGAGTGATTCTGAGACGTGATAAATACGAGCCCTGATCACATTTCCCACACCCATCATATAATGCATTCAATTAGTGTAAATCACTTTACACAAACAAGCCTGCGAGAATATTCAATTTAGGTGAATTCTTTTTTGCCTCTTCTTTTCCAGCTTCTTTAAAATCTCACAGCCTTGTCATAAATCAATGCTTTTTTTTGTCTTTTTGTTCGTCTCAAGAGGAAGCATTTCTCATCTCAGCAAATCCATGTCCAGTGAGCAGCCTGCCTCCAGGCTGGGACAACACCTTGTGTTAATTAAACCCGACCTCTGGATTCGCCAGCTCTCCATCGGCACATTCTGGGGGAAAATTAAGTGTTTGATTCCTAAAACGGTTTGACTAATTCCATCTGACTCCAGCTCTCGGTTGTGGTTGCAAAGAGTAATAATGATTACGGCGATAACTTAAACAATTAGGTAATAGGCAATAATTTCCAATAATTGTTATTCTGTAATTAAGTTTTACATCTTCGGAGCCCAAATAAGAGATGAAGGAAATGAAATGAAAGGAGGAACTAATTAAAATGGAGGTGGCTAATACCAGCATGCTTTTTTTATCCCTTTTATTTTCTCTATCCCTCTGTTTCTCTTGCTCTGTATTAATATTTCATCTAAAGTTCAGTGCTTTCTGCTTCAATAGACGGTAAAATCACTGCTGGAAACATTGCTCTCAGTCACATCTCTCTCTCTCTTTCAGTCGTTCTCTCCTTCTCTCTCACAATCCTCCTCTGTTGGCCCCGTGTCGTATTTCTCCCCCCTTTTTCCCCGTCTTCCCTTGAGCTCTCAACGTTCATTTCTCTGTTTTTCCTTCACAATATCTCGCAGGTGGAAGCGAATGTCAGCGGCCTGACTGGTTTGAGCCAGCCGCAAACTGTACATTACTTTCCCCTTTTCTTCGTCACATCAGTCAGTCTTTCAGCCAACCAGGCAGCCAGCCTGCCACTTTGTCATTTTTTTATCATTTTGTCAGCGTGCTCCAGAGTCAGTCAATGTCAAGCTTTCAGCTACATGATATCAGGGAAAAAGCTGGAGCTTCTCTTCATAACCTTGCTGCTGGATTTCATGTGAATACAGCACGTCCGTGACTTCTGAGAATATTCCAATAAGGCCTTTGCAGAAAGCTCTGTTCTATAAGTTACTAGCACATATCTGCTTTACTTCATCCTGCCCTAAAAAGCGTCAATTCAGGACTGACGTGGCGAGGTGAGCTCTGCGTTGTTTAGCAGTGTTTGCACTCAGGCACCTGGGTGCGCCCACACCAGCAGGCAAGCACAGGCATTCACATACTAATGGACTAATGGATACACACGCATACACACACGCACATCCTCCTACTCCATATGGCATTAGAAGTGAGCTCAGTAATAGCTAATGGCCTGCCTTTCTGCACAAGGCGAGTTAAATAGCAGCACGCAGTGTTTTATACTGCTTGCCCCGGAGCCTGTGAAGGAAAAGATCCACACTGTTCCATTATTAACCCCATTAGCACTGAGAGAGAAAGCGTCACTTTCACTTTCACTTTCACCGCATATAGTCTAATTTAACCCTGTAGTGGCATGGGAGGGATAAAAATTCTGCCTACACAGCAAACACTGTTTCCATCTCTCCATCCCTGCCTCAGCGTCCACCCCCCTCTCTGTGTCTCAGACACTCGTGATGATGCCTAAATCACACTCTCCCCCGCCTTGATCCTCCCTGCCGTCTCTGGCCTTTTCCCTTAAGCCCTCTTGAGTGTGAGTGCCTGTGTGATGGACTCCCCCTAA
Organism: Plectropomus leopardus; assembly: GCF_008729295.1. NCBI lineage: Eukaryota > Metazoa > Chordata > Actinopteri > Perciformes > Serranidae > Plectropomus > Plectropomus leopardus. The sequence continues at coordinate 26,508,259 of NC_056474.1, forward strand.
ACGGATGCAGATTTTATTCAAGCTATTTTCAAAACCAGTGCGTGCGCTTTAGCCAACTAGACATTTTTTTAATGACTCCCCTAACTCGACGCCTTCCACCTCCACCAGAAACACTTCGCCTCTGCCTCAGATAAGATGTGGCGGAGTCACACACTCTTATTTTTTTATTCCTATTCAACCCCACCTCCTCTCCTGTTTTCTCCTCTCCTCCTTCGTCCTCATCCTCTCCTTCCCTTGTCCTCTCCTCTCCTGTCCTCTCCTCTCCTTCTTTGTCCTCTCCTCCCCTCTCTTCTCCTCTCCTCTCCTCTCCTCTCCTCTCCTCTCCTCCCCTGTCTTTTCCTCTCCTCTACTTTACCCTCCTCTCACCTACTGCTTTTTACCACACCGGCCTCGTTTCACACTCCTCTTCAAAAAGTGGTACCCTGCTGGTTTTACCACCCTCTCCATCCCTCTCTTCCCACCCTCTCTGTCCCTCTTGTGTTGCATCTTTCATTTCACATTTATCTTTCCTTTTACAGTCGCCCCCTCTTCTTTTGAGATCCTCCTCACTCTCCTTCCCCTCCCCATCCAGCAGTTTGTCAATTTAAGCTCTTTTTTCCCCTGCACTTTTAAACCTGTATTAAACTACACCCTCCCTAATTAACACTCACCACCTGTCATTTCACTTCATTTCCAACTAATCCCCTTGCCAGCATGGCACCATTCATCCGATCACCTGCAGAAAAAAAAACTGGCAGTCCCCAGCCAATTGTTCAAATAATCGTCCCCTAGATTGTCACAGGGAATCAGAGCAGGCTGATTTAAAGTGGGTGAGAAAGAGACGTGAAGAGAGTGTCTTCTTGTTTGTGAAGCAGTGCCCAAACACAGCACACAAGGGCTTTTGATTCCTCTCTCCGTGGCACAATTATGGCCAGCTCGGTGGGGAGCACCTGTATTAGTGAGACATGAAGCATTGAACCGGCGCGCCCATGCTGTTTCCTCACAGCCCGCTCTAATGACTTTACCTGTGCGAACAAAGGCAGAGGACAGATCCTAGTCACTCTCTATTTTCATCTGATGTGTGATTCTGTCAGCGAACTGTGCTGCTTTTTGAGCTTCTTTATGTGCAGAATGAGCTGGGAATCTCTCCCCGCCACTCACCCTTTCACTATCCTCTCTCCCTCGCTGGATCCCTCTGGTTCTTTTCCCCCGGTCCATCGCAGGTGGAAATGATGTATGACTTGTGTTGCCGGCTGCTCTCCTGTGTGAGCAGAAAGCTGATAATGACTAAGTCTAGCCCACTTTGCCAACATCACACCCCCTTTGTCACTCTCCTCGTGAGCGCTCCATGTGTGTGACAAGTGTGTATCAGAGAAGGCAAGGCGGGAGCTTCACTTGGTGTGTGTGAGAGAGAGAGGGACAGGGACCGTGGCGCCGGCGTAGGCGTGCGTCGCCCCGTTTCGTCGTACAATAGCACAGATCAATAGGAACCCCAGTCTCTGACTTGTAAATAACTTTCCTAATTTGCTGTCTCATTAGCAACATCCCTGTTTATGTTGGAGTTGTCTTTGCCTCAGCCTTCTGGTGCTGTGTCAGTCCCAGATGGTAGGCATGGTAGTCACGCCGCATAAACTATCATTTAGCGTTGATTCATTGGCACATGCTGTCCCTTCCAGTGGGCAGACCCCTGCAGGGCCACGTTGGCGTCGGCATACTCTGACAGATATAGACACATATTCACTGGAAAGACTGTTGTGTGACACATACTTTCCCATGTTTTATCATAGTATATCAACTAGTTTTATAATATAACATGCCTGTTCATGTTTCCTTCAGGCAGGTATACAAGAATAAAATTATTCAGCTGCAGTGATTTGCTACCATTCAGCCACAAGAGCATCAGTAAGGTCGGACGCTGATGTTGGGTGATTAGATCTTATTCATCCCAAAGGTATTATTATGGTATGAGATCAGGGCTCTGTACAGGTTCCTCTATACTAAACCCAGAAAACTATTTTTTTAAGAACCAAGCTCTGTTCCAGTGCAATGTCATGTTTAAAGGCCAAACACAAGTTTGTGGCACAAATTTGGAAGCAGACTTTTGACCAAAATAGCATTGTATGATCAGCCGAGTAACTAAGGGAAATGTGGACATTTTACATTTCTGCAACTATATTTGCACATTATATATATATAGTTTATCATGTTTCAGAGGTGACGTTCCCGCTGGATAAAAAACACACCCACTAACATCTGACTCTTATATTAAAGGGAAAGTAACAATCAGCCTTCAGAGCCAGCACAAATGCTTCCGCAGTAGTCACAGATATTTATCGGCTCCAGCTCTGATCAGCTTTGGTTGGCAGTGAGGAAAATACTACACCTGGGTGGGTAAGCACCTTTGCCAATGTGATGCAATGACAGGCCGCCAAATGTAGTCAACACTGAGTTTGAGAGACTGAATAAGTAAGAGACATAGTGATCCGAGTAACATTGGTATGATGTAGCATTAATATCTCCTTCACCATCAGACAATGATTAAATATTCCAAAAAACAGCCCCATAATCACCATCTCCTAAACATTGTCTGTGTACTACTTTAGTCCTGTATTATGTTTAGCAAGTTAATTAATGAAATGCAGCAAACAATAATGTACATTCTTGGAATTTCGGTTTTGATACCACTTATGTGTCGTGCCAATTATGTTTTGGGGGGAAAGCCTGCCTTGATTGTATCTCCTGGCAACATTTTTTCAAGTATAGAAAGTGTTGCATTCAACTTGTGCTTTTTCATTATGTTGGTAAAACATAGTCTAGGTGGCATTATGTTTCTCCCAAAACATATTTACTGTTAGAAATTAATAGTATGTAAATTCAATTTACATGAGACTGAGTTGTGTGGCAAGTTGTTCCTTACAGGCTTAAAATGATTTGCACTTCAGTGGGTTGATGAAGCAGAAAAATGCTTTTGCTGTTTATGATCGCTCTGAAAAACTGGAGCCAACTTATCCAGTTTTTAAAATACAAGAATGTAAGGAAATTGACAGTTTTGGTGACTGAAAGGAAAATAAAATAATGAAAGGTAATAAAGTATTCACAGAGAGCAATAATGATTAATTCTGGGACGTCAAGGGTATTGAATAATGAGTAATACATTCCTTTTTATGAATAACAGCACTGTGGGAGTTCATTTTCTGTCTAACTGTGAAGTCCCGCTCAAGCCTTAAATTACTTGTGTCTGTTTTTTTTTTCTTTTTCAAAAAGTAGCTATTAGTCTAGAAGTTATGGTAACTGCAGTGAAGCCAGTCAGTGTTTCCTGTATATTTCACTTTAAGCAGTGGAAAACATGCTCTGGAGCATCCAGACTAACACCTTGAGTAAACTGCAGAGGAGGGGGAGGAGGAAGCAGTTGTTCACCAGGAGGTAAATTAAGATAAAAAAAAAAAAGTGGGTAAAGAGCAGCCTGGAGAGCAGCATATGGTAATGGGGCCAATTCATGGCCCTTTAGAGCCATAAGGCCATCAGTGAGTGTAATGCTACTGTAACTCTCAATGCGTGTAATGTGTGCAGAGGAAGTGCTGTAGCGCTAGCTAGCAGCTAACCACTTAAGCATATTTAACTATGAAAAACAAATCCCATACGAATGTCACTGGTGAATTTGTGTCACTTGTGCTGTTATGTAATCTTTATTGAGACAGGACTGGCAAAAATCTCCCAGCCATTAAAGCAGCAGCCAGAGAGGGAAAGCACAAATAAACGAATAATAGATTTGTGTTGAATTTTTCAGACAACAGCAATTAATAAAAGCAAATCAGGTAAACACACTGATCATGGTTGGGAAACAACATCTAACTAAAACGGAAGAAGTCTCTGTCTGTCTGTCCTTCGATTTTCTCAGTCACAGTTCATCCTTCACGCTGAGAGAGTGCATTGTTGAGAATCCAAGGAAGTGCAGTGTGGAGTGCCAGCTCTTGAAATCTAAAGGACATATTTATTAATAGTGCATTAGGAACACACTGTAGTGAATTGAGTGTTACACTGCCAAATGGCATGCTCTCTGCACTCGCTTGCTTTCAAGAACACATGAAGAAAGAGAGACCGGAGATGTTACATTGTCGCAATAACAAACATTTTAAGCATCAGTGATGTAACTATCTGAATGAGAGTTTTTTTGTCCCGCTTGCCAGTCCAGTGATGAGTGTGAAGTTTGTTTGCAGAATGTTTAGGCAGCAGGAGAAGATTTTGGTAATCTAAGGGTTCTCATTTCTGTTTGTAGTTTGTAATGTGAGTATCGACCTATCAATTGCGTGGGGAGTCAGAACCAGGGATGACGTTTTTCTGTAGGCCAACGCGGAAGCTAACACTGCCCTGGATACCTTGTCTAAAAGTCTGTAGGATGTTTCCATTGGATTTTGGATCAGTGCAGAAAACAGGCTCTGTGGCAAACAGACATTTATGATACTTTCAGCTTTTGTTCAGCAAGATGATCTCCACAAATGAGCACCACTTTCTGAATGTAACCTCCAGAAGTAAAAAGCTATTGTTATAAGGCTATAACGAACTACACCATGGTCACATCGCCATTGCTACAAGGCTGTAATGTTGTGTGATGATGTTCTGTAGTCTCATCTAGCCATTTGTCAGCAACTGCCTTTTTTAAGACATAAAAGCTTCAAAGTTCACAAGTGGGGTATATTTTATGCAGTGGAATAAAATGTGAAAGTCTCTTCAGCCTATTTTAACCACAGACCTTATTTTAGGCTTCAAACCAAATACTCATCCAAAAAAACTTTGACTTTGAGTCAAGGGAACCGAAGTTGCTCAAATGCCAACTGATTTCCAGGTTTTAGGAGTCATTTCTGGGCTTTTCTATTGGCCGAAATGAAATGTCGTAACCCATCAGCTATCGTCTTCACTTTAATGTAAGCTCTGTGGTATCTAAGGTATCTGTTTCTATTTAAATATCTGTTCATAGAGATATGCTAAAATGACCAGTGTATGGGAGAGGAATTCTTTGCCTGCATATCCGCTGGTTCCATTGGATCTCCCAGGAAACATGTATTAGTTGTTGCACCAATGGACTTATTGTCGTTAGATCAATAGCCTATGGTTTCACAACTGGCTGAAAGCTAAACTGACTCCTGCCTGATTGTGCACGGCGAGTGAGGAAGGGAGGGAGAGACATTGTGCTGCTGTCAGAGGAGCTGATGACTGAGTTTACTCTGACTTTACTTGAGCAAGTGGCTAAAAAGGGCTGAAAAGTTGAAAAATCCTGCAAGAACATCGCCAATTTGTGTGTGTGGTGTGTGCCTTTGTCAGGTGCCCACATCTGAGTGAAGAGGCGGAGATACACAAGATTCAGTGGTTTTATGAGCTCATAATTCATATTCATACTGAAAGTGCTGTGTGTAATGCTACAGAAGGAGAGCTGATTGTTGAGTCATTTCCAGGTCATAAAAATCCTAATGCTTCGGGTTGGTGGTTTGATCAGACTACCAACTCAAAGTGTCAGTAGCTGATGACATAGAACCAGACTCAGCAATCAACTATTTTCCTCCAGATTTACATACAACACCTTTAGATATTTTGGCAGTTAAAAAGACTGGGCTACAGACAGTTATCCAGACCCTAAACACACCACTGTGAACAAAACAGTCGATAGTGAACTATGGGGGTGGGTCAAGTACCTCAGAGCTGGAGGCAGAGCATTCAGCACATTCTGAACAGGCATGTTTTGAGGCTTGCACTAATTATAATAGAGGACAGTTTATTGAGGGAATGAAGAAACTATTAGATTTACTGTGATTTCATCTTGATCAAGAGGGAATTTGTTCTAATCCCATCAAATCCATCTTGGCTGTTGAATGTTTAGAGAGTTGTCCATGCAAATATACTGACTCTATTACCACAGCAACATACTGATTCTTAATTTGATAACTGTTTGTCAGCTGGGGAAATGACAGGGTTACTGATTTGCCGATTGATCTTTACCCCACACTGTTCCATCTTTTACATTTAATAATAAGATTTAAATAAAAAAAACCAACATCTCCTTCTGCTGATCCTGTTCAGAATTTGGTACTTATCCTACAGATGGATGGCCTTACTTCGAGGTTGACACTTTGTCGGTGGGAATTTGAAGCAGAGAGTTCATGTTGTGTCCAGACATAAGAGTCAATAACTGGAAGCAAATGAATCAACAATAGTGGAAATAAATGTGATTTTCCTCAAAACTGTTCATTTCATAGTGTGCAACACATTCTAATACACAAGGCCCAAGTTAACTCTACATGCAGTATTCGAAAAAATTGGTTATCTAGCAGTTATTGTATGGCAACCACAGGCGACTTGCCCCAAATGATAAGAAGAAAGCCTGTGTAAAACTACCAAGGTAATGACTGTCCTCAACAGACAAATGGCAGGATTTGTCTTTTAGTCAAACACTCCCAAAGACCAGTGTTTATGTTTCCCTGACATCTGTGACCTCTTTTTTCATGCAAATAGCTTGATGTTATTGTATAGCTGCAAAACCTCTCACAGCCTCTCGACACAGGTGGTGTATTGAAAGCTCTACATTAGGAGAGCCACAGCTTCAGTCCTTTGTCACTGTATGTACCCTGGATGTGTTCAGGCGCAGTGCTAAGAGTAGGTCACCTGTGTTTTGGCAGCGCTCCGAGCCCACAGGTGCTGAAGCAGTGTGCATAAAATATAAAAAAAATATGAAAACATGTACTTTGTGTACAGCTACGCATGTAAAATGTGATTAAAACCCAAGTGAAATGTGTAATTTTTTATGGACTGCTGTGTTGATTCAAACAGAGAGGTATCTGTTAAGATGCATGTGGTGTGGACGGCTGAAAAGCTCTTAGGGAAAAGGTTGGTTGACTGAAACTGGAGACAGCTGTTTGTATCTGGTTTCCTACTTTGTTTTAAGGACAAGTACATAGGATTAAGTGGCAGTGAGGTTGCAGAACTGAAATTTATCCTGTGAGCTAAGCATGTAGGAGAACTGTGGTGCTCAGTGCAAAAACGCAAATAGCCCTATGTAGAGCCAGGGTTTGATATAACACCGAGGTCTTGTCCTCAGACTTTTTTTTATCTGGGAATCTGAGCAACCTGGCAAAGAAAAACTTATGCTGCGTTTACATGGAATCAGGCAGATGGCAGAAGGACAACACCTTCCTGTTTCCCACAGAATTAGAATCCATCTGTGGCATTTTTGTGTGGCAACTTTGTCTGTGTGTGTGTCCCTTCTTTATCATTCTGTTATTCCTCTCTAAATGTTTTAGTGAATCCATGAACACAGTGCAGGTGGAACTCTTGATGAGTTCTCTTTTTCCTCAGCAGCAGTTTAAGGAGTTTTAGTCACAGGGTGGATTATTGAGCTGTCGATCCAGTCAGCTGATCGGATTGATAAATAAGAAAAGCAACTGCTGCAGAAAGGCAAGTTAAGACAAAGTTTTAGACCAAGCACAATGAATGGTCAGGTGTCCCTGTCACTGCACCTGGCGTTCTGCTGCTCTGTCTGTGCCCATAGTATGCTCTGCATACTATACTATAGTATATATATGTGTGTGTGTGTGTGTGTGTGTGTGTGTATGCAGCATGTATTTATATGTGCAGAATACAGTGTTTCAGATGTTTGCAGATGAATGCAGCCTTACAGATGTTTTGACTGTGGAGATCCGCTACAATAAATGTGTGGGAAACCCTGTCTTCTGAATGACACAGCAAAACAAACATGCAGTCCGATGGATTGGCAGGACAGTTAAACGAAACATGCGTAATGATAAGTTAATGAGTGGCAATGGGGTATTCTTTACAAGGAATTACACAAAATATAATTAATTAAATGATTTTATGTTTTTTAATTATGCAAATTTTCTAGTAATGCCCAGTGATTATCCAGAATGCCATTTTGTTTTGTCTTGTGTGAAGGAGCTACACAACACCCAGTTGCAAAGAGCCGTCTACCATTACTGCTGTCAGTATTGTCTGCCAGCCACACCTGATTTTACTGTTTGCTCTTGTTCACTAAAATTATATCCAGCTTGCCGTCTACTGTATCTGATTCCATGTGAAGGCAGCATTACACATGGTGTGTGTTTGTTTTGCTTATTCCACTATTTTTAGGTTCAAAATATAAAAAATAAATAGAGGATTCGGTATTTCTCCACCAGACTTAGTGCGGATATTTTAGAAATAATGAACTGAATAAATATATAAAAAAATCAAAAGAGTTTTGATTTTGTTTTTTGTTGGGGTTTGGCATGGCACTGGGGAACCTGGACTAAGTATTCCTAAAATCCAAGCTGGGACTCTGGTTTGACTGCTTAACACTGCAGAAGACAGATCAAAAGAAGCAGAATATTGCATTTTTTGTTGTTCAGTTTGGAGGACTTGTTGGAGTGAGAAACCCCTGTGCTCTAAAAAAAAAATTAATTAGGACAGACAACAATCAAACACGCCGGGTGATAACTCTTGTTGCCGATGCCACTCTGATGTCTGAACTGTAATCCTGATCCTCAGAGTAGAAATAACCTCGCATTTAGTCTCGCTGTGATGTTGTCAGATTTGCGGAAATCATCTGACTGTGCGTTGGCCCAGATACTGTCGTGCTGAAGTGCCGGCTATCTTTTATTCTGTCAACCCAATGTGTTTGTGCGATGTTGTTCTCTCCAACATTTACAGGTCTATCTGATTCCCTTAGCTTTAGCTGAGCAGATAACGCCTCTGTTTGAATGTGTCTGTCTCTTCTGTGTGCACGAGCCAAATAGTGATATCTTACCTTTTCCCCTTGCTCAATTTCTATCTTTCCCAGCACACTTATTCTTGTCAGTGCAGCTGGTGGCCATTGTGTGTGTGTGTGTGCATGTGTGGTCGAAATACAGTGGTAGGTGGATATTTGAATTTATGTGTGCTTTTTATGCAGAAATATGAGTTCACAGATGTACTCCATATTCTCCTCCGATGTGTGCATCGGGTGAATCATAAGCAAAATGTACTGTTTCCCTATGTAAACTGCAAAGCCAGCAGAAGGACTAATAATGTGCTGCTTTAATGGGCCCGGCACTAAAAGTAAAACCAGCATGTTTAAACATGATGGCAGCACACATGAAAGAGCCTGTTATCTTGATTAATTCTTGTTAGCAGGAGGAAGTACTGGGTGACTCAGAGACTAAAAAGTGGATGTTTGTGATGAGTAGTTAGCTCATGTCATCAAGTTCAAATGTTTTGAGGGAGACAGAGCAGCTTTTCTTACCTGTAATCTTTGCCTTTTCTTTATCTCCTCTGTTCCTTCTGCTTTTTCTTTCTTTTTAATCCTAGCCTCTTTTAATTTAGTTATTTTTTACAGCAGGTATTCTGGCCATATTTTACCTGGCTTTTAATAACATCTCAATACCGAGTGCTCAAACGCATATTCTGCCTTTCTCTCCTTTTATCCCTCTCCTTCATCCTCTCACTTCTGTTAAATTAAATGCTGCCTTATCTCATTGAAATATTGCAAATATTGGCTCAGCACAGGTGGGGGACAGCAATTTGGAAACAGCTCAAAAGAGGAATTGAAATGTTTAATGTTTGAATGAAGTGTAGCAGCTTCCCTAATGTGTGCCACTGTGTGTCTCTCTCAAAGGTATGTGGTCCTTCTCCGTTTCCGAGCTGGCCATCCCGGGGGCCGAGATAGGGCGTATATCGGCAGCCGACGCAGACCTGGGTGAGAATGCAAAGTTGGAATATACCATCCTGGAGGGGGAGACTGGGGAAACATTCAACATCACCGGAGTGAACCAAGAGGCGGTCATAACGCTCAATAAGGTGAGAGAAAGAAGACGGAGACTGAGGGGGTGGACAGAAGGAGGGAGGGGTTTGAAAAAGAGCAGCACAAGAGGAGGACAGAAAACAGTTAGACGGGGTCAGCAGAGTATGTGAGCAGTGCGTTACAGGGATATGAGGGATGTACAAGGATTTTGGGCGGAGTAGAGAGGACTTTTTATGCCTCTGCGCCTGTGATAGCCATGACCGGAGGCATTTTGTTCTTGGGTTGTCTCAACAATGAACTATTAGATTTTGGTGGTCATAGGTCCAAGGTCAGGGTCACTATGACGTCATCTGTCTCATTCTAATGAACGCAATATCTCAAGAACACCTTGAGGCCATTTCTTCAAATTTGGCACGGACATCCACTTGGACTCAAGGATAAACTGATTAGATTGGTGGTCCATGGTGGTCCATGGTCAAGGTCATTGTGATTGTTTAATCATCTCATTCTTTTGAATGTGATATCGCAAGAACACCCTGAGGGAAATCTTCAAATTTTGTACAAATGCCCAAAATCCAAGGATAAATCACAAGAATAAACTGATCAGAATTTGCTGGTCAAAGGTCACCGTGACCTTGCAAAACATGTTTCTGGCCATTAGTCAACAATTCATCCACTCATAACAACGGAATTTCTCACACACATATAATAGGATATAATAATGAAGTGAAGAAATTTTATATCGAAAAGGTCAAAGGTGAACGTCACTGTGACATCATAATGTTCCTCAAAAACACTTTTCTGTCTATTACTCAGCGTCGTATCTCAGGATCAGAGGGGGAGACATTTGGTCAGACACTGAATTGGTGACAGTAATCTTTGGGGCCCACCTCGGCACTGTGTTGTTTGTACAGATCTTCTGTGCTGCTGGGGGGAAAATGTGTGTTGTACAGATGTGTTTTTGCAGACATAGATGTAAACTATAATTGCACATTCACTGTTGTGCTAAGGCAAACATCTGCAAATTGGTAATTCTAGTTGAAAGTTGGAGCACCACCTCCTCTCCTGCTCTATCCTGCTCCAATTTTACTCCGGTACCACTCAAACCATGAGTTTGAAGCATGCCTGACCCAGAATGCATCTGTGTATTGCGCACACTCACGATTTTCTGTCAAAAATCAGTTGCTGCGAACTCGACAATGGAGATTACAAAATACTTTCAAAGGAAACTGGGCGAGCTGCGAGCAATATCAGCAGAGCAGGGTGAAATCTGAGTTCAGCACGGAGCGGCCTGGAGCGGCTTTGAGCGGGCGAGCGGCAGGAACGAACCGCTCCGTGAGCAAGGTGCGGAAATTCTCACAGCTTCACTCCACTCACATGCTCCAGGGTTAAGGGAGCACGTACAGAAAGGCTTTGGTTTGTAAAGTTAAAAAGACGAAAGGCAGGACAGGAGAGGAGAAGAAGAACAGCTGATGAGGAGGAGGAGGAGGAGATGACACAGGTAATGTGGGCAGGTTTTTTTTTTTTTGCCATGAGTCAAAGCATAGCTAACAACATGTTGCCTAAGCACATTAACCTGGAATTACCTGGAAACACACAAAGACACTGTATAAGCCTGTAAGATTTCACGGTTCATTTGTCAGCAGCATTTTTAGTATGGATTTTTAAACAGGTGATCTAAATTCATCGGACCGTTTTCTCCTTATTTAACTCCCATCAGCTGAGAGTTGTTTGATGGGTTTCTGACAAATGAATTTCCTGCTCAATTCACTGTGAACCAGCCTCCTTTTTTTAATTTTTTATCAATATTTCCATCTGTTTACAGCAAACATAATGAAGCATCCGTATGAAACTCAATCGAAGCGTGACGCATCCAGATGCAAATGTTTGCAGCGGTTGAGTTGAGCGTGACTTGCAGCAACAATGTTTTGACCAGTGCTGAGGTGTTTTGACTGCTCCTTTTCAGCGAACATTTTCCGTGCGGAGCATTTGCATGTACAGAAGGATCACTGAGGCGCCGCCTCTCCATCCTGAGTACAGCTGGCTAACAGTTTCCTTTAGTGTAATACTGGATGATTTCAATTTCAAACACTCCCGAAGCTGCCTGTCATCTCCAATAATCACATTCTTCTGAGAATGCGTGTGCACCGCAGAGGGGCGAAGAGCGCTGACACCCACTCATTACCAGCATGGCTTGTAACAGTTCATACGTGTCTGTCTCAGGAGAATGGGAGCCTCTGTGCTCACATGTAATGTAGACTTAATGGGGGGACTGATGTCTGAGATATGACGCTTTCATTTCGAATGAGCCCTACAGAAGTGTTTCTGACACTTCAATAAAAACACACGTGTGTATCTATTAATGCTGTCAGCCACCTCTCTGATCTGTAGGATGTCAGTCATGAGAGGGCGTGTTATTGTGCTTGTTATGAGTAATAAGCACTACTCAGGGTAGTGCGGCGGTAGCTCAGTCCGTTAATTTGGCTTTCACTTGCTCACCATTTGAAGTCCCGGACAGACCAAGTACAGAGGGTAGACTGGTAGCTTGAGAGGTGCTTCTTTGCACATTCATCACTGTCAAGTGCTTCTGAGCAAGGCACTGAACCCCCATCTGCTTGGGGTGCCATCCTGTTAGGCAGCCCCCCTCACTCTCACATCTCTGTTCATAATACATGTGTACAGGTCCTGCTTGTGCATGTGTTTCAATGGGCCAGTGTGTGTGTATATGTGTGTAAACATGACAAGAGAGTGAAAAAAATTCTCTTTGCAGGATTAGTAAAGCAAAGCATTTTTTTACTATATGCATTTGAATGCAAAAGTAGAAAGTGTGTTCACACCTGTGTGTGTGTGTGTGTGTGTTTGCATAGACTGAATAACAATGTATACAGTAACTCCTGGACAGAAAACACGCCGTCACAAAAATACAATGAAATGGCATTAAGCAAATGCTTGCTGCTTTATTTTTTAGCCACCTAAAAAAACAACACTTGAAATGTACTTTGTATTTAGAATATTTTCACTACTCCACCTTGCTGTCAGACAGCCCTTTCTGACAGGGAACTGAGGCTGTTATCTCAAGGCCACCAGACTCTGTTGAAAAAAATATTTTTTCTTTGCAGAACACTGGTGTTGCTGGTTTACAGCTGCCTCCATCAGTTAATGGGTAAGGTAAAGCTGTAAACATATTCCAAATATAGTGTACAAAGACAATGCTACTAATGTTTTTTGGTGGCTAAATTATGTTTTTCTAAGGCCACTGTTCACAGTAGCACATTATTCAGCTTCTGTGCAGGTAGATGCGGATTATCAAAGATGCTAGTAAAGCAACGCCGTACATAAAATCAGCACAACAGAAATTCCAGATAAGTTGGATGAACTATCTGTTTTTAAACGTGACAGTTATGGCTTAAAATAACAACAAAAATAGACAAGACTGACAATTTAATGTATTTCCATAATTAAAACGATTGTCAGTTGTCTAGCAGGAAGTGTTACTGCAACGTCACGGGAATTCATTCTATGTGAAGAATAACAATTGTTTAATGGGCTTGGCACAACAGGCAGGGTAGGGAAGTTAGTAATGTTGACAATAACAAAACATGTGAGGGGAACAACATAACATGTGAGGGGAGTTAATAACCTCAGGAATAAAAAAAATAAAGAAAATACTGAAAACAGCCCCAGAAAATGTCCCAGAGACCAGACTTCTGATGTAGAAAAAACTTGAAATCCTGGTCAATCTTTATTTTGATGAATAGCAGAATAACAGGATGAAATAATAATAATAATAATAATAATAATAATAATAATAATAATTACTTATAACTTATTTATATGGGGCTTTACAGAATAAGAAAACAAAAAATAATACACAAATAAACAAAATGAAAATGAAAATAAAGAACAGAAATAATAATAGCGATGATTATTGAAGAGGGGTGTGCCAGACGACATATGCTTTGGTAAACAGATGGTTTTTTCAGCAGTAATTTTATATAAACATTGGAGTCTAAACATCCACATGGTCTTGATCTCACAGTATCTTAACCTTTAGACACCCTGAAGCCTCCTCACGTGCCTGCATGCAGGCACTGAAGAACTCTGAGGACTCTGAAAATATCTAACCATGACTGTGGATGAATTATACTTTCATAGTCACTGTTACACATCATGACCTTTAAATACTTTTATGTTGAGTCATTTTTCCACAACAGCTTCCTATTCCCTGTGTCGTCCCCAAAAACCCCTACAAAATTCAATTTACAAAGAGAGAGACAGCAAACACTTTCATTCGAGGCGCTGGAACCAGCCAGTGTTGCTGTTTTTACTTGATGAATGACTTAATTGAAAGGCGATTATTTAAAATTCCCTCCAGTAATGTTTCAAGTCACATAAAGACACTCTGCTTTTAATAATAATTTGTGTCCGATATGGTATTTCCAAAAAAAGGTCAATTACCTCATAAAAAGTTCTTTAATGAGGTTCTTTAACTGAGTTCTTCATTAAAAATGACATCTACTTTCCATTTAAAAATCCAGAATCTATGAATATGCAAATATTGTTCATTGCAAAAGTTTAACTGCTGGGTACATGATGTCTACTCCACTTAAAAGTCCATTCTCATTGTGCGCTGGAGGCTTCCAGTCACCGCCTCACACTGCATATTGGACTCTGATCACTGAGATCTGAGGTGAGCTCAGAGAAACTTACCCTTCAGCAGATGAATGTGAAAACAGCTCTGCACAAAACATCTTTCCCTACAGTGAAGGTCAACATCTTAGTGGAGTAACAACAAGCAGAACACATTTTTGAGTGGAGAGAGACTTTAAAACTTTATATTCTTTCAGCACTACATTCAGTCCTTCTTTTGAATACGTGCAGTCAGTCATCCTGTCTTATAGACTTCCTAGAACACTCGATCTCAGTGCCGTACAATGAAAATATCTTCAGAATTTGGCAGTTTTAAATATTTCAGATAACTTCAAGTTGAAGAAAAGTCTCCAAACTCGTATGCCCATAAAATTCATCCAAAATGTCTCTGAAATGTTTCCATTTGGGAGATGCCGTCTTATTTCTTTATTCAAACGCCATTACTGGCTTTGTGGGGTTTTTTTTACTGGTGAGCTTCGGAGTGCACAGGTATTTGTGTGTATTCTTGAAGTCAGGTAGCCACACATATATTGGTGTATGTGCACGCAGAGAGAGTGTGTGTGAATTCATCACTGTGTCAGTTCTCAGCCTTGGGTTTGTAGGATTCGTTAAAAACAATCCGCACCTGGAGGTGGTGTGTAGAGCAGGATTTTCCAAACCCGCTATGAGCTCCTTTGAAGAGAAGCATAGAGGCAAGGAGAGGACTGGATACGGTAAAAGATGCAAGAAGAAAGAAATCGAAGGCAAGGACCCGGGAATGAGGAGAAAGAGAAGGGATGGAGAAGGAGGAGGAGATGGAAGCATGGAGGGGGGGTTGGTGTTAAAATGAGGTCCTGAGAGGCAGTGACAGCAGAGAGTGCAGTATAACAAGGGAGTCAAAGTATGAAGGAACCAAAAAGAGACATGCATAGAGAGAGGGGAAGAGATGCAGCGACAGCAAGAGCTGCGAAACTGGTGACAGCCATAGAGAGAAATTAGCACAGCTAGAGACTGGGAGGCACAGGAAGGCAGAAACACCCATCCAGTACGACAAGCAGGTAAAAATGAACAAAAATAAATAATGAAAAGGAGAGAGAGAGAGAGAGAAAAAAACTTCAAGATATGGAGAGAAGCAGCTTGGCAACAACAAGATGGAATGAAGAAGTGTGAGCAGGGAGAGAAGAGGAGGAAAAAAAAGAGCAACCTGCTGTGTGTAAAAGGAGAGCGAATCAATGCAACATGTGCTGGGTGACGGGCAAAACGGGCAGGAAAATTACATGTAAACAAATACAGTAAACACCTCCCACCCACAGTATTCCTCCCTCTGGATTCATCGGCAGCGATCTCAAAGATACAAAACAAAACGTACAATTAGTATTTCAACATGGCCTCCATCATGCTGTTTTGTGTCGCTTTAATCCCTCTACAAAGGCACCAAGAGAGGCAGAGAAATAGATTAAACTAGCACTGCTGCTACGGGTGAAATATTAACCAAAACTGAAGACTCACTGAAGACTTACATGTGAATTCATTTTGAACGCTCACAAGCAGAACATACATTGAGTATTTAAAGATGCTGCAGGGCACCGTTTGAAAAGTCAGCGCAATTGGGCTTTTGTGTAAAAGTGGCAAACTCCTCACTCTTTTTTGGATAAAAAAAAAAAAAAAAAGATTTGACTTGAGTAGGTTTAAAAGGGATTTAGCCTTGCAGGGAATCCACGCACAACTAATGAAAAACATGTAAGATAGGCTACAACTAATAGAATTAAAAACAAACAAAGCGTTAAATTAGTGCTAAGCTCCCCCTCACTTTCCACTTCGTTAAACAAACAAAAAAAAGAAAAGAGATGCTTTTTTTTTTTTTTTTTTAAATTTAAGCATGCATATGGTTAGGGTGTGTGTTAATAATGAACACACTCCGGCGTCCATTTTCCCAAGTCAGGCAGCTTTGAAACTGTGAAGCATTTTAACGGGAACGCGATGATCTGTGCGCCCCCGGAGAAGGGAAAGATTTCCGAGCGGAACAATTTGTGTTGCCACAGAGCCGGCCTTGACCTTGCTGGTCATCTCGCTGCTGTGGGCTGAATCTCTTTAACCGTTGATCTAAGATGCACACTGCCTCACACACACACACACACACACGCACACACACACACACATACATACACACAAGGGAACAGACACACAGAACAGAGACGCACACCTACACAAGCACCAATAAACCACAGAGAGATATATATACAGAGGCACACATCAACACTGACCTTGCGGCTCCGTGTTTAAACTATGGGGAATGAAGGAAAAAAGAGCTGCAAAGAGGCGCGATTGCTGCACTGCTCGTCCTCACCTCGGAACGATGTGTCAGATGGGAGGTGTGTGGAGGGGGGTGGGTGGGTTTAGCAGCAGATTAGTAAGAAATAGAGTCAATAGAGGGAGCTGGAGGAAGGAGTTAGTTAAAATGAGACAGAGGGAATATGTGATGACAAAATGGAGGCAGACAGAGAGAAATCAGACGTGTGAAGACGAGGAAGACTGTATGAGACGTGCCCTATGTGCAGAGGGAGGAAGAGAACACGGTGAAGCCGCGGAAAGAAAGTCGAGGGTTAGGCGGGGACACACCAGAGAAGCTGGGTCATTAACAGCCTGCAAGTCAGGGTTCCGACTGAAGCTGCCTGCTGCTTATCACTGCTTATTTACTGTCAGTCCCACAGAGACCCCCAGCAATAAAAAGATTTCTCTCCCTCGCCCATTCTTACTCTATCTCCCCCACCCCTCTCACCCCTCCTCTCATCATCAGCCGCTGTCTCTCTGCATTTCATTACTCTCCCCTCCTCTCTCTCTCTCTCTCTCTCTCTCTCTGTCTGATCTCCCCACACATGTCCAAATACGCAGGGGCAGGAAGACACACAAGCTAGAGTTTGAGTAGATGCACACACACATAGAGCATCCCCATCGCCCGCTCGCTCGCCTCATCCTTGCTCTGGTTTGTGTCTGGAGGCCATGTCAGACAGTGTGTGTTGTTTGTCTGTGGCTCTGACTCAACACAGGTCTGCCTCATTCCAATTCACACACACACACACACACACACACACACACACACACACACACACACACACACACGCGCACGCACGCACACACACACACACAACACACACACACACACACACACACACACATGAAGACACATAACCAGGAAGATGCACACACACAAAATCAGCCACACACTTCTCATCAGTTCATTTTGAATTCCTCTGTTTTTCCTCTGTTATTTTCCCTTCTTCTTTTTCCCTCTGACCGCTCAGCTGTGCTCCACTCCACTTATTTACTTATTACATATTGCTGATAATGAATGTACATATTGCTGCTAATAGATTTTTGATACAGCATGTGAACAAGGCCACAGTGTAAGTAGCAGGTAATTGAAGAATTAGCATAACGCTCTCCAGTACAGTAGCTGCTTGGCATTGCTCTGCAGCAGTGCCCCCTAATGGCCAGAGGCTCACACTCACGGCAGCCCCCCTAACTGGTGGCTGATGGTTGAGGTTTTCATTGAAATCAATCAACTAATCAAGAGCTAATCAGCCGCTACAATGAGAAGCAATTACAAGAGAAGCATAGACATAGAAAGTCATGTCATCAGTGGATGGACGCAGGTATTTAACATGCAAATCAGACATGTGGTGATTTAATAAAGGCTTTGATTGTGCATTTCTAGCCGCTGATGCAGCAGAGAAACTTTATAAAACAAACTAGGATAATGCCCTGATTTCACAACACCTCATTACACATGTATACTGAATTTAACAGCGTAGTCGGATCACTCGATGCAGCAGCAAGGCATGTCACAACATCATTAATACGAATCCAGCACCATCCCAATTCAGGAGGTTCCCTTTTGAGGTATGTTTTCGGGGTGCTGTGAGCTGTGTAAGCCTGCTATTTGTGCGCCTTTCATTCCTCTTACCTGGGGGACAAGCAAGCTTGCGCATGTGTCAGTTTGCCGTTATTATTTCCATATGCTCTCACTTAAAACGGCTGGCTAAT
Source organism: Plectropomus leopardus (assembly GCF_008729295.1). Taxonomy (NCBI): domain Eukaryota; kingdom Metazoa; phylum Chordata; class Actinopteri; order Perciformes; family Serranidae; genus Plectropomus; species Plectropomus leopardus. The sequence goes on from NC_056474.1 coordinate 26,526,671, forward strand.
CCTCGGTCACACGCCAGCAGCGCGCCCAGGATTATCTGTGTTTGTTTTCTCACGCGGAGGAGAGATTGTGTTAATCTCCTCAGAGGGAAAAAAAGAGAGAGAGAGAGAGATGGAGAGAGAGAGAGAAAGAGAAAATGAGAGACCAGTGTCTTGCTCGTAAGTTGAAAAAAAAAGGAAGACATGGGACATCTGAGAATGAAATAAGACAGTAGACAAGAGACAAGTGACAGAGGGAAGGGAAGGCGGCAGAGGAAGAACAAGTCAAAAGGGAGATTTAGAGGAGTCTTTGTTCTCTCAACTCTGCAGTTGTGCTTGTTGGCAGAAATGTCCAAAGCTGCGTTTGTCATCAGACAAATGTGATGTATGATCTTGATTTAGAATGCACAAAATCAAGAAAGAACTCAAGCTGCCAAGGACAGCAGGGTGCTGAACGTGCACAAGCACACACACCGCAGACCATGTGCACACTCACACACACACTCGTATAGGTGAGCACGGTTGTGCAATCTTCTAATTTTGCATCCATTGAAGAGTGAGGGAGAGGCACCACCTTTGCAATTTGAAGCCTCGCCCTGCAGTAATGTACATTTACTGTACGGCACGCACACATTCACACACACACGCACTTTCTCAGTAGAGCATGCATGCCTATGGGTCGGCCTCTCTCAGAAGAGATGTATTATGTATCGCCAGTCTAGCATGCAGGTTAGCTAATTAATTTCTGCTAACTGTGAAGCGAATTTGAAAGGGAAATTGTATAGAGAAATTTGAATTTCAAAAAGGACATTGGGAGCAGCACAGGACAGGAGAAGGTTACACTTGTAGAGTGTGTGTGTGTGTGTGTGTGTGTGTGTGTGTGGGCGTGCATGCGTGCGTGTGTGTGTGTGTGTGTGTGTGTGTGTGTCTCTGTCAGAGGAAGGTAACATTAACTAAAGATAAGGTGGAGTGTGAGCATGTACTGGGCTAATACGATGTAATTTTAAGGGCAGCAACTCATTTTTTTTAGTGTCAGTTAATCTGTTGAATGTGTTTCTGGTTTTGAATGGTTTATACCTGTAAAAGGTTAGAACATAGTCAGAAAAATGCTCATTAACATGTTCCAGAGCACAAAATGAGTCTTCAAAGTGCTTGCTTTGTCCAACTAGCAGGCCAAAGGAAGGATATTCAATAAAAAAATGTTTGCAAAGCTACAAACAATGGATTTTAGCATTTTACTTGATCATACAAATATTTTAATCAGTTCTAAAGGTCGTTGATTAATTTTCTGTTAACCGATCAACCAATAATAAACTGTCATTCAAGCACTTGTAGGTAGCCTACACATCTTTTCAGCATGGGTTTATGTCATTAAAAATGTATTTAGGAGAGATGGAGGAAGCCTTAAAAAGACAGTCTATTTAAAGAGTAATTTAACACTAGTAAATTACAGCCGCAGTGACAGAAGTTATTTTCCTCCTCCCAGAGAAAAACAGTTATTCTGTCACCTAAAAGCCTAATTTTGTGAAAAACCTGACAAACCGTGGGACATTAAGCTTCCATATTATGAGGCAAAGTCACATCCAACCCCCACTACGCTCATGCAACTTAGAGTTTACAGTAAAAGAAATACTGCTTCTACTTTTTGTAAAGTATGAGTTTAGTGTTGCCTAGTATGACTGGGTTTTTTGTAATTGTCCACTCTCCCTATAGCTCATTCACATCCCCTTTTCTGTTATTCTCTTCTGGTTCTGCTACCTCTGCTGAAGCCTCGTTACACTAACGTTAAGCTTGCAGTTCAAACAGCTCTGAACCACAGTCTTTCCCCTCAGTGAAGGTGAAGACTTGTGCAGACTAAGGGCACAGTCACTGCTTTCAATTCCAGCATATGATAAAGATGCTGTTACCAGATGGCATATAGGTTATAATAAGAGTTACACATGTAACCACTCTTTTTTTTAAGTCTTGGCCATCATATTTAATTTCTAGGAATTAATGTGGCTGACACTTGCTGTTTAGACAGTGAGAGCAATGATATGACTGAAGTGTGAGGGAGATGGGGTCATGGGGTATTGTGGATGGTGGTGCAGAGTCCTGCATTGGTTTTACCTGTGGGTGACCTACAAAAAAGCTGTTTCACAGGTGGTATTTTGCAGTAATTTTGTTTCCGGGTGTGGTTCTGGGTGAAAAACAAGCATGCAAGGGGGATCGTCTGAGTTGGATTTTAAATATTTTAAAATAAAATGAAAATAATATTTAATTTCCTCTACTTATTTGATGTTTCAGTCCACTGACTGCTGACTTTATCTTTCAGCTCCTGGAATATGAGAGCAGCCTCAGTTAGGTTGGTCAGGCTCCTAACAGGCATGTTAACTGCCAAGAGGTGTTGCTCAATATTATGAGAATAAGCCAAAAATATTTTAATTGTATTTCCTGAATTACTTTTGTTTTGAAATACATTATCGTAATTTCACATGAATATCTCAAAATAATCACTTTAAACACATTTTTTTGAACAGTGCATGGTTACTGTAGTATTGGGGTTTCAGGTTGGGCCATGGATCTTGTGTTGGTGGGTCAGGTTGCAGAACTAATTTTTCACATATGCAGGTGGCAGGGTTTTCCCCATCACGACCCACTGCAAGATCCATGCAGGATGCTGTGGGGGTGTGTGTCAGGCTTCAGATGCATTTTATAATCTGTGAGAGGGCCTGTGAAACTTGGTGTTAAGTTGCTCTTTAAGGTGTGTTTGTGTAAGTTTAACGTGAGCCAATCTCAGAAGCCATCAGTTAAATTCTGACAATATTAAGCTTCTAGGGGAAAAGCTAATATTTGAGGGTGTAGCTGATGTTCTCTTCCACGCGCCAGTCACTTTGGCTAATCTCTATAAGCAGATATCTGCATATGAATGCTGCATGTTTAAACAAAATTTAAAATTGCCAATAAAAAAATAAATCAATGTCAGAAAATAGCCAGTGGCTTCTTAGATTAGAGTTTGGCCATTTTGCCCTCCACACAAACTATTTACCTGTTATTCTAATGTGACTGATAAATACTACTCGGACTATAAGCGGACTACAAATGCACCACAAACGGAAACCAGAAAACTTCCCATACCCAAATTTTGTTCTGTTGCCCACAGATTCTGCACACATATGTGTATCTGTTTAAAGAAATAACACGTGAGCCATGTGTGTGCCTTGTGTGTGTGGAAACATTTGTGAGAAATGTTCACATCCGTTAACACGTGCACCATACAGAAAAACACAAAAACATAGAAAAACAGTTGACTGGCTGCATGATAAGTGCTTCCTGTATGGGCGAATGAGGGAGAGGGATGAGTGTGTGCGTTGCGGTTTGTCAGAGCTGGCCGATGTCGCACACACACTAGGGAAAAAAAGGCAGGTGGGGGGTGTGTAGGGGGGTGGGTGATGAAGTGTGTGAGGTGGCGAAGGAGGGGGAGTGGAGTGATGGAGTGCTGGATGAAGGGAGGGCGGGGGGTGATGAGTGTGTGCTCACAGTGTAAGTGACACCTCTCCTCCTCAGACAGATTGTCTCTCTCTCCCTGTAATGGGGACCCCGTTAGAGAACCTTTTCCCTCCGTCTACCCACCGCAACCCCGTCAACACACACACACTCTCATCTCCACAGACAATCCTTCTTGTTTATTTATCTTTTCTGCAGAGATATTGCCCAAATTGCCCACATTTCGATGTCTTTCAATTCGCCCTTTTCTCCGCATAATCTCTAATCAATCTTCACCTCTTTCTAAAACTGCTGATTTTCTGCAAAGCAGTTTACTCTGCTTTACAGCTCAGAGAGAGGGAAGAAAAAAGACTGAGAAGTAGAAAAAGAGAGATCAGAAAGGAAGAAGAGAGCACGAGCGAGAGGATATCAATATTCTCACCGCCGCTGGGATCCTCAGAGTGATTTTTTTTTCCTGTTTGAATCTGACAGTGAATATTCTGCATAGCCAGGGAGCCTATTTATCCTCTGTCCAACATGGTTCTCTGTGCCAATCACACTGAGAGGATTCATATGCACACTTACTTTAAGGACACACACATACTGACAGAGGATCTGAGGACACAAAGACTCAAAAGAACCACTTGTACTTGCAAACAAGCCCACACACCGATACCTCAAACAGGTGTTTTGAACCCAAACATGTTGCATTTTTTGAAATGTAATCACCACCAGGTGGATGTCAGTGTGTTTAGATAGTGGATGTATGTGATTACCTGTATATGTGCCTCTGCCCTCACTAACAATCATCTCGGCAAACGTGATCAGAGGCTATCTCTTGGCTTCAGAGCGAGCCCCGCTGGTGGGAGTGCGGCACGCAATCATACGGACACCTCAGACAAATAGGCTTCATAACTTCTCTGCTACAAACAATCACTGGGGCCCGAGCCTTTATCCCAAATGAAATCTCTCTTACCTGTGTAGATGCAAGGATACAAAGGAATTTTTTAACGCTTCTCATAGCCAGACACGAGTCTCCATGGTGATAGTAGAGTCGCCATGGTGATAGAGATGATGTTCCAAACAAGGGCGTTTTTTTCATGAGTGTGGTTCTGTTTTCAATTTCAACGTAAGAATTGCTCATAGCTCACGGCAACTATTTCCGCAGCTGATCTGTACCACCTCTGACAGTGAAATCCATTCTGTATGTTCACAAGAAAAAAAAGTTTGTCCAAGTTTCACTCCCACAATGTTTCACAAAATCTGCGCCTACCAACATGTGAGAAACATTCGAACAAAACACACTACCTGCCAGGTATCCACCAACACAGTTCCAAGTGCCAACACTGCAGCACAAAACAATGCTGGAGTGAGATTAAACGTCCAATGCAAACATCCCGAGTAACTCATGCTTATATCCATCTGTGCTGCATGTAGATAGCGGCACTAATCTTACACAACTCCTACGAACGCTGCAACAACATTCAACTTCCTGGCAGTGAACCCTACAGCTACATATCCTCTAGTCTTAGGATGTCAAGAATATCCCAACATCCACTCTGAGCAATATCAAACCAGCATTCAAACATGTCGTTACTTCAGTCAGAGTGTTGACGCTTTGAGCATCAGGAATCTCATTGGCAATGCTGTAACATCAACACCTCATGAATGTCTTTTCCTACTTCACACAAACCCCCGCCATCTAAGCATCCGCCCACAACAACCTTCAAAGTAACACTTCAAAACTCTGAACGCCACACCATGTAAGGTAACCATGGTAATATTTAATCCAAATCGTCCTCAGCTGATTTCGGGATGTGACCATTCTCTAGCCTCTGCGAGCTCTTATCTGTTGGAATAATTCATTATTTGCCATCGCTCTGCTTTTGATATGTAATTTAGCAGTCATCTGTGGAAAATTTAGTGTGAGAATTGGACCAAATGAAAGCACAAGACAGTTCATTGGATCTGATGTGACATTTGCATAATTTCTTGCCGCTTAAAAGTGTCACCATTACTCATTTCACACTAAGTGCATATCTAAACCTAAGACGATTATATACTTCTACGTTTAATATTTTTAACCCTACTAACTAACCCCTCTCTGCCTCCCCCTCCCAGCCGGTCGACTATGAGAGCCGGAGCTCCTACTCCTTCTCTGTGGAAGTCCTCAACCCCATAGTGGATCCTCGCTTCTTGCGTCGAGGCCCTTTCAAGGACCGAGCCTCTATCAGAGTAGCAGTGCTTGATGCAGATGAGCCTCCGAGGTTCTCCAGAGCCCGATACCACATGGATGTGTCTGAAAACTGCCCGCCGGCCTGTACTGTGGGCCGGGTCAGCGCTGTAGACCCTGATACTGGTCTTACCAATAATATCAGGTACAGTAAATCAGTCTCTGTCCTCATATAGCATTAGCATAAATGCATCATATAGCGAAGAATTTCATATATTTCTCATAGAGTTTGCTAAGAAAGATTATTTTGGGTAAACTCAGACAATTTGGTCTTTCACTGTTTCCACTGTTTCCATCCTTTACTATGCTTAAACTATTTGAGCAAATACAGAAAAAAATATGCTAATCTGCTATCTTTTATTAAGTTAGCCAGTAAATTAGTTAGCTTTAGGGGTGGTTCTGTTCCCCTTTAGCTAAGGCAGGCTAGCAGTTTCACCGTTCCCTGTCTTTGTGCTAAGCTAAGCAAACCGGCTGCAGGCTGTAGTTTTATATTGAGTACATGAGAGTGATATGAATCTTCTCATCTAACTCTCAAGAGAAGACCAATGAACTAATTTCCCAAAGTTTTCCTGTTAAGATGTAATGTGTTAAACATGGCCAAAATTTTGGTTTAAAACATGAAAAAATAACTAACACTATCAATAGAATGTGAAGCAGTAAAATTTTTGATTTTCTGTTGAAGAAAGCTGTCAATGTATATTATGCAGACATATCTACTAAAATGTGCATGCTAACCAGCTAGCCCCAGCTCGTCCTGTTTTACCACTCGTACTTCAAGAGGAGATAGTGAGCCACTGTAGCATCCAGGCTGCCCTTAGTCCAACATGAGAGGACGAAGAATGAAGTCCAGTATTAGTTTATGTTGTTTTTGGATACTTGGGATCTATCCCCGACAAAAAAATATTTTTTTTTGTGTTCTCCAGCCATCAATGATGTTGTCAAACTGCCTTTTATAGCATCAAATAACTCAAACTTATCTAAAAAAAAAAAAGCCTACTTAAACTACTACAACTACCTAAAATGACAGAATCCGTCTTTGGGATACATTTATTTGATGAGTATTTTGAGTTTTTAGTTTGACTCATGTCCCAATCACTAACATTAAGGGGTTTGTGACCTCATAGTGCAGCCAGCCACCAGGGGGTGATCCAGATGTTTTGGCATCACTTTTTCGAGCCGTCATGTTGTCCATCTTTATATACAGTCTATGAGTTGCAATGCTATGAAACTTTCACAGTACAGTGACTTTCACAGAAAATATTGTGGTAACATAGTTTCACGGCTTTACAGAATTATTATATTTTCAGTTACAATGAACCTTAATTAAATGACAACAGATTTATTTTGAACAGATGTTTTATAATTACAATTAAAACGCCAATTTTTAAAAAATTAAATATTTGTAGAGTCTTCCTTCTGAAAGTAACTGAAATAGAGGTGAGATTCTCCATCTAATTACATTCTTGTCAATATTGTAGATAAGCAAATGCACACAGAATGATAGTTGTCAATTTTTATACCTTAAAACCAGGATACCGCTGCAACCCTAATTCTCTACTTCCTCTTTAGTAATTGACAATCTGAGGTGTAAAATCCACAATACTGGTGTGGTTAGGTCAGCCACTTCAGACCAGTATACAGCTACTGTAAGAAAGCTCAGCTAAGCTAGTTTGCAGACTCCCGTATGTCGCTCGTTTAAGTCTGTGATCTTAAGTCAATCAAGGTGTTAGTCAAAGGCAACATATGTCAAGAGCCAGATAATCTGACAGCTGAATCCCCAAATCAGTCGTTTTTAGGCAAAGATTGTCGAAAACCCCAAGGACACACAAGGTGCAGACAATGTAACTGATGAAAACTTAAACTGCAATGAAAAACATTCCAAATATAGTCAATATGTGTGGCTGATGTCTTGCTTGAGCTGCTACACATGAAGATGATAAGAAAGCAGTGTTAGACTGACTATCCTGACCCTCTCTCATAGTTTCAGCAGTTTGGTCGAATTTACATTGTTGCCCTGTCTTTAGTTATTTGTTGTCTTAGAGATAAAATACTGTCCCCCATTAGTTTGGCACCTGGAACCAGATAATACACATTGCAGCTTTGAGTTTTATAACCATTAATACTGCTGTAATCCACAACGGAATAGTTTCATTGCTGAAAGAAAAGTCATACACAGGCTGCTGCTGAGTTGTATTTCTTAGTTTATTTAATGTTTTAGAGACTCTGACTGAGCTTGTTTTTTTTATATTGATTGTTTTAAGCAAGGGGTATATTGTTTTTGGATTGAAATTCAGCTCTTCAACTGAAAAAACCCCAACAAAAAACAAGAAAAAAAACTAAGAGCAAACCAAATAAACATAAGCCAACCAAATGCCCGCTTAGTGTTCTCTTGAGCCGACAATAACCACATAAGTTTCTGAGGTCCAATCCTTTCACTACTGTTTGCAGTAGGTTTTGTCTCGGAGGCGGTGATTTGCCTGTAACAACCACAGAAAACCGTGTCCCAATTAGCACGGGCAAAAGTGCTAAGAGTAAGTGTGTGGGAAGAAATGATAGTTGGTATATTCATAGAGATATTTAGATAATCGGTGGCACTTCAAAAGAGCTGCTATCAGCTGCGATAATCTCCCTATATTAATTCTTTGGCCATTTGAATGCAGACTTCCTTATCACTCCCTCACACACTTTGCCCTGTGTGCTTCTTTCACTCTGCACCCCACTGCCATCTCTGCTTGCTTCCTTCACTTTCTCTCCACATACTTCTCTCTGCCCATTCCTCATTTCATGTACATTCACCTTTCCTCAACACAACTATCTTTCTCCTCCCACTCCACTTTCTTTTCTCCAGGTTCTCCATTGATCCACAGTCGGACCCCGAGGCCCTGTTTCGTATCACCCCAGACACTGGCCTCATCACCACAGCCATGGAACTGGATCGGGAGCGCGACCATTGGCACAATATTACTGTCATCGCCACCCAGAGAGGTCAGAGGTCACTCTTTGTACATCGCTTAAAGGAGCACTGTGTAAGATTCAAAGGATTTAGTGGAATCCAACAGTGAGACTGCAGATTGCAGCAGCTGAAACTTATTCCATGTACCAAGCGTGAACTCCCGGTTTGGATTTCTTCATTCATCAATGTTCAGGAGGTATTTAACATGAGCAGAATTATCCGCAGAGGTCGCCTCCTCACCAAAACCAATAAACCAGATAAATTAAACCATTTAAATCACTAAGTAAAGCAGTTTACATTAAAAAAAATCTGTGTTTTCCCACTGTTGCTCTCCTTGGAGGGACTGCTAACTGTGATGGCAGACATGAAATCATGATTGGCCCTATCTAGAGCCAGTGTTTGATTTGTCTGTTGTGGGATACTATAGAAACATGGTGGTGCAACATTGTGGATATAAGCCCCCAGGAACAGTGCCAGGCTTTAGAGCTGATTTTGCATAATGGTCAAAAGTAGAACTACACTGTGTGTGCCCATCACGTGATGCCATGAGACCCAAAAAGACTTTCTAAAGGACTTACAATGTGAAATACACGTATTTAATCAGTGGATATATTTTTTTGAGTGTCACAAACTATCAAAATGTTTCAGCGGCTTGTCCTACCTTTCTCAGGTCGCTAGCCATAGCAGAGATGGAGGGGGAGCTCAGATGCTCGTTCCAGCTCAAACAAAGGAATTAATTTTTTTGATGTTAAAAAAAACAAAAATAGGCTAGGAACAACTGCCTTGATAACTTCAACTAAAACACAGCAATGAGCTTTGCAGTAGATGTGTGTCAGTATAAAGTGCGTTCACATTAATCATGGTCAAAAAACTGTTTGCCTCCGTCCTCGCTGCTGACTTCCAATTCTAGATTTCCTCCTGGCTGAGGACCTGACTTCCTTTTAATAAGGGTTCAGTATCCTGATGGCGTCATAGAATAATCTGGCCAGCAGGGGGTGACAATGCATAAATGAAACTACATAAAATTACTTAAATGGCTCTAATACAAGATATCACTCATTTGATTTAGACAAGACAAACAGCATTATTAAATCAATTTTATCCTTATTCAAGTTAGCGGAGCACTAAACCGGCTGGCTGAAGTTAGCCACTTAGCTGGTGTGTGTCTGTAATCTTTGTGCATGCTCTATGGGACACTGTGTGGAAACTCTGGGTAATTCCACATTGTGGAAATAGAGCTTTTTTGGTTTCATGCACCACAGAGCACCTGTCATAGAAATGAACGTGGGCTTACATCCAATGCAGTATCGAGGTCTATGGGCAGACTTCATGAACAAGGACCTGCTCCCTATGTAGCTGTAAACAGCTCATAAGGCAACAAAAACCCAACTATTCTTATTTTCAGGTGATTATACACTAAAGAAATATTTATTGTATCATATTTCATTTCTGCCAATATATCTCCCTTAATCCTACACACAGGGCCTTTGACACTGAGACATCATTGGAGCTTGTCCATTGAATCTTTTATTTAGAGCTAAAACTCTTCAATGAAACCAACATTTTAGCACTGCTGACACCTGCACCCACTGATGAGCAGGAGGGCGTAAGAGGTTTAAGGAAGTGTAAACTGTAAATTGCACGGTATCTGAAAAGCACAGTATCCAGTGTGTGATGCAGTTCACTAAGCGGCTTAGCTCTCGAATCATCAAGCCATGAGGGGAATGCTGTTTGGCGCCACAAATAGTTTGTTACAGCTTGCCTGAGGATCAATTGATCTATACCGTGTGAGTTATCTGATGCTGCGATAGATCTGTTCTCATAAGGATTCAACTGGAAACAAAGAATTAAAGCAACAAATCGAACACAGCCAGTGCTTTACAGGTGCGCTGTGGCTGCAAGGGGGAACGGTGAGCACCTTTCATTTTCCAGGCAAGCAATTTCTGCGAACACCGAGGCACTCCACAGGTTGTGTTTGAACCAAGAAAACACCACAAATGACCAAAAATGCAAATAAAAAGGGAATCACAAAGTCTATTTGGCCGCTATTTGGGAGCTTTCAACCCATCATCAAGGTGAGGCTTTTTTTTGTCAATTGTTTCTTCCAGGGCCAGGAATGAACTCTGAAACAAAGTTGAGACGCTTTATATAAATAAATCAAGAAGCACTGGTGTTGACCCTGTCAAGAGCATTAATTTATAGTGGCAAAACCCCATAAGCCATTTGGAGAGCCCCCTCGAGAGCCATAGTTGTGGCCTTGACAGTGAGGGGACAGTACAGAGCATAGACTGCAGTGACAGCATGAGAAACAAAACACGTAATGTGGTTTGGTCTCAAGGATAAGGCTGGCAATATTATATATTTGTGTTATTGTCTGCAAGTGCACCGAAAAGAACAAAACTAACAATGTGGCGGTGCAGCTCTCAATACTTTCCAACTTCCCTAATCTGACTGTGGCACTCGTTTCCAAACTCATTGTTTCCCATTGACAAAAATGGTCATACATATATAGATTTTTTTTTTTGAATGGCTAAATAATCTCCTAAAACAGCTTGGAAATGTAGTTTTTTTTTTGCAAACATTACTCAAACAGGAGAAAATGGTGCATTTGTTGGGGGATTATTTTTACCTCTGGATTAACACACATGACAATTTAGTGAGTATTCATGGAGGCAGGTGTATGTGGGACTGACTCAAACTACCACACAGGTAGAGATGTTCCGATACCATTTGTTCTTTCCCGACACCGACTCCAAAACCGGAACTTGTCAATACTCTATCCAGCATTATACGAAATATTAGAGGCATTTCTGATAACTGGTCTTGGCACTGGAACAACTCTGACTACAGGATACATTTTCACAATATGTAAATCATATCACCAAAGTGTGGCCTCATTTATGTATTGTCTAGCAATTGTACAGTTCTATGGCTCAGTGAAAGCAGATAAGGCTTTGTACACAAAACTCGCCAGCAGGATAAATTCATTGTTGGTTTGGTCATTAAATGGGATTTATTGACATCAAGAGAAAAATATTTAATATCACCAGATCACCTATCCTTAAAATGTCATTCAGCTAAAATAATTATTGGTTGACAAGAAAAGCTATGGCTGTAAATTCAAGTTCCTGAAACATTTATGTTTAAAGCACTTTTTAGCGCTGCAAATTATGACTTTCAATTAGACTTTCAGATGCAAAAGGTGGAAGTATGATGACACTTTAGCATTTGACAGACGTGCATTCGTCCCCCTAAGTGCTGACATGAAAGTAGCAGAGGACTTTTATTTTGACAAATTAGAAATTCACACCATGAATTTCTTCAGAAAAGCAACAGATCGGTGCATAAAAATTCACCAAATTGCAGGAAATTAAGTGTTTTATGCTTAAAAATTTCTGGCGAAGAGCCCACAACCCCCCCTGTTTCATATGTGTCCTCCCCCAATGTTTAGAAAAGAAAAACAACTATGCCCTTGGCTGTATGCACGTTTTCCACCAATTATCAGAATTCTTTTCTTGTAATCCAAACCACGGCCTTAATCAGTTTTTGTGCCTAAACCAAACCAAACCTCAGCCAAAGTTGTGGCACATCAGAAAATGTTTTAGAAGGCACTGACAAATGATGTCTTTCTGCTGAGAGGGGTGCCAAATAAGCAAATGTTAATACATGTACGGGTCATTTTGGAAGGAAATGACAAACAACTTTTTTTCTTGTCTAGTCTTGTGGATTTTTAAAATTAACACCAGCCTCCTGTTAAATCCTGGCTAAGTTTTAATAGTCATTCTTGGCAGGCAACAAGCCATTATTAGGATCTTCTACTCAGCCCTAAAAAAAAAAATCAACAACCCTCAATCAGACTAGTTGGTGTAAAAAGTGAAAGTAATGCTGCAGAGTGCTGTCCAGTGGCTGCTGTATCCAAGAGGAGGAAGTTGTTTTCCTGCCAAGTCTTGCTCTGGACGAAGTTAATCTTTACTTAAAATCTACTCAGGGCTCCTTGTGGCAGCAGTGTTGGTAGGACTGTGGAAGCAGCACAGTGAGCGCCTGTCTTGAATAATGAGCTCGATCTAATAAACAGACTGTTGGAGGCTGTGTTGACATAAAGCACAGTAGGAGCTCTGCCACGGCCACGGGCAGGCCGGCTCACCCAGTAGCATTATAGCAAGAGCTCATTTTTAGCTTTTCGGGGATGGGAAGCAGTTGCTGTCATCTATGCCACAGTGTTACTACTTTAGGTTGGGGAACATGGTGTGGGAGTGGATGTGTGTGTCTTAATTTGCAGAGAGTGCAGCCCACTGTGTTGCAGCGTTAGATAAATGAGTGAAGATGTGTGCTGGTGAGCATGCATTGTGTCTGAGCCCTACACACGAGCAGCCTGAAATGTTATGGTGGATATTCAGCTCAGAGCACGGCTCTGTGCGTTTCAAGCATGGCTGTGAGAACTTCATGTTCAAGTGTGTGTATATATCCACGTGAATGGGGTGTGGGAGACCCTCTGCCAATCCATTTAAACTGCACCCTTGTGTAACTGCATGCAGATTGACTGCTTTCTACCTCCCTCCCCTGCTCCTTCTCTCTCTCTCACTTTCTTAGAAACACACACACATACACGCACACTTGACGCTGTGAGATGCTTTGGCTAAGAACGGAACAGTTTGATGTGGAAAAATTCGACTGCTATGGAAGCATCAGTCGTACTCCAGCTGGGAGCCTGTGAGCTGTAACACAAGCCAAATGAAACCAAATGTACTACTGTATATTTAGCCAATTGTGCACCCGCTAATGTGATCTGAGTGCTGTTGAAGTTTCTTGACAAAGACTGAAAAGCTTGATCTTGCCTATGAGGACAATTGAATGGATTTAATGGAGTGCAAACGTGCACCTTTGTGTGTGTGCACACACACTGGTGTGTGCTACATTGGGGAATTATATTCATACATTTATTTTAAATGCAGCTCTCTAAGTGCTGTATTTTAAGCTGCCTGTTTCTGATTGGCTCTTTCAGACAACCCCAGCCAGGTGTCCAGAGTCCTGGTTGCAATAGAGACGTTAGACCTGAATGACAATGCACCCGAGCTTGACAGACAATATACAACAGCCATGTGTGACTCATCCTCCGTTGGGCAGGTCAGTATGTGTTTAAATGACTTATGTCGATGTGTTTGTCTGCATGAATTTTTTATTTTTTCATTTAAAGTACAATTTTAAACCATTTTGTGTAAAAATCATTGTAAATGTCATCTTTCAAATTATTCCGCTGGAACAAGCTATTTTTTGTATGAAAATGGGACAATCCCAGTGAAAATTGGTGCCGTTTATTCATCCTTTTTTCCCTGCAGGAACATAGCAAACCATAATTTGAGGTATAGCCAATGTCACAGGTTCAGCTTTGTTTCCATGCTTCTCCACCCGCCTTGGGGACAAGTCCCTGGAACTATATTCTGGCACTGCTCATGTGGTCTTACTAAATGAAAGTTCCAGGTATTGGCATTGCTGGCGGTTGTTATTTGTCAAGAAGGCTCAAAAGAACCAAGTAGCAAAGCCTCGCAAGGTTTGAAAAAGTTCAGCTTATGGGAAGCCCTAGGTTATGCATTGTCAAGTTTCTGCACTGGAAAAAGGCTGTATGTGCTGCTTTTGGAATATTTATGTCAATGTCTGCAGTCTGGATCCTGATGGTGGGAATTCTGTTGTGGGGTGGATCAATGTGCATTGCTGCTTACCACAGTGTCTTTTTCGGTATGTCCATCAGATTGTGCCAAAAAAAAAAAAAAAAAAAAAGGAGGACATTTTTAAGTCCTTTTTGTTTTGTGGGTGGATATAGTTTTGATATAGTTTTAGTATGTTCTTAGCTTGACACTGGGGTTGGCAATGTACAGTAAGTCAGTCAGTTCACAAATTTAATATACACTGAAACTATTAACTAACTATTGGATAGGTTGTCGTGAAACTTTAAACACACCTCCTCAGACGTTTCCTTAAACACTACCATGAGACTGACACTTGTTATTTTCAGCTAAATGTCTCAGAAACCATTGGATGGATTTCCATGAAATTTGGTCAACACATTCGTGTCCACGTTAGGATGAAGTGGAATAACTTTGGTGATCCCCTCACTTTTTGTTTTGTGCCATTTTTGGGTACTTATTCTGGTTTACGACCAAATACCTGCAAAAAGTAATCATAATACCATCTACCTCAACCGTACTTTACTCCTTATCAGTAAAAGTTAACATTCTAATGTGCTAAACTAAGATGGTGAATGTGGTGCAAAATTATACCAAGTAAACAACAGCTTACTAGCATGGAAATTCTGAGCATGCTAATATTAGCTCAAAGCTAAATGCCTACGTACAGCCTCGGAGCTGCTACATAACAGAAAGTCTAATGTGAAAATATGCTGATCTGATTTTGTGTAACTTCAGTAATGCCAACTTTATACAGGTGGAGGTGTTCTTTTGTATAATTTGTTTCTTTGTATATGGCTTACAGTACCTTTGTCTTCTTTATAGATCATGTGTATGCTTTGTATGCCAGGAATAAACCATACAGAAATTTTACTAAGGCTCTAGTATAAACAAGGCATCTACAAATACTCATAATAAATATGGATCAAAGTTTCTATTATTATCATGTCAGACAAAACACACAAACATTATACTTAATGTTCACAAACAATTCATATAATACATCAATTCAGAAGGACTTTTTGAGACAAGGAATTTGATATTATATATTAACAACAGTGATGTCTCTTATAAAGAAAGATACAGTACTTCAAAGCTTTTTCCATTCAAATAAGGAAGCATATTATACAAATCCATGCCTATTCAAGTATAGGAGCATATAAGGTTCAGTAGTACCACCTATTCAGACATGGCAGCATGCAGCTACAGCGTGCCCATTCACCACTGAGGCAGGTGAATCCTCCATGGCCTGTTATCAGAACACAGCAGCTATTCACATTGTAATTAAACTCGAGTCTCCTCTCAGACTGCCTCCCTGCTTCCCCCCATCCGTCTAGCTTTATTTGTGTTCTTGTCTATTTTTTCTGCATCATGGTGTTCTTACTTGATCCTATCTCAATTATAGAAATCATCTCTGTGCTCCTCATTCTCTCCCTGGAAACCATTCTTTGCTCTCTCTCTTTTCCCTCCTCCATCTTCAGTATTCCACGCTGGCTACATCGCCATAATTTGGTGTCTTGGCCCATCTGTTGTTTTTCGCTGGTGTTTTTTAGTCGCTCTGCTTGTGTCTTTGTTGTTTCGCCACTAAATCTGTGATTCTATGGCAACGACGTTGATTTGTTTTCGCCTGTGATGTTCATGTTTGTGTTTGTGTGTGCTGTTATGTGAGAGAGTGGGGGGAGACAGTTCAAGAAAGAAAGATTATGATAGCGTCAGATGTGTCGGGGTTGTGTACGCACGTCTCTGTATGACAAGTCATTAGCCAAAAACGTGTTTGAATATTCACGCCCGGCAACTGATAACATAATGCGACTGTACATAATAAACGCTCTGAAGGCCCAGAGACTCTGACTAACTCAGAGAGCATGCGGCACCCTTCATCCCCGCATTCAGTCTCGTAACTAGCACTCGAAAGCATTTCTGAGAGGACGTCTTGCATAATGACGACCAATTTTTCATTAAAAATAAATTACCCATCAGCTTAGGCTGCGGGAGAAATTTTTTTTGTAGATTAATTTTGTTACGATTGCCATCGTACGCTCGTGTAGATGCTATTACTAAATTGAAAGTCACACTGCTCTGTATTTGTGAAAGGCGATTCCCGTCTGACACTGTTATTTAGTGGGTGCGAGCATCAGACACAGTTCGCTTGTGTCTCTGTACTAATTGTTTGGCTTGTGATTCCTGCTGACGTCAGCTAATGGTTTGTGGCTAAAAGCACTCTGTGTGGAAGTGTTTCTGCCATTACCTCCTTTTTCTCTTCTCCCTGTGCTCCTCCTCCCACACACACACACACACACACACATATTCACACCCTCCTCTCACCCAATCTCCTCTGCTCTCTCTATCTCTGGGTTTCAGGTGGTGCAGGTGTTGCGGGCGATTGATAGAGATGAGGGAGGGAATGACAGCACTGTGTATTTCAGCATCCCTCCAGAGTCCAGCGCTGCCCTCAACTTCAGCGTCAGGGACAGTGGTGGTAGGCACTCAATCTTTCCCTCTCTCTGTATATCTCTTAATTCCTTTCTTTTGTTCCCTTGGCAGACACACGCTGTTTTTTTTCCCCCCCACTTTTTTAAGGCTCTTAATCCCACATTTTCTGTCCGCCTTTCTCTCTCCATCTTCGTCTTTTCTCCTCTTTCTTTTTACCCTTCTCTCCAGCTCCACTGCCTCTTCCTCTTCTCTCTTCCTCCCGCCTTCCCGCTTTCTGTCTCTGCCCCTCTCTTCTGCCATCCATCTCCCAACTCCGGTGGCCCCATTGTTTTGTTTTGTTATCCTCCTCTCTTTCATTCGTCCCTCTTGTTTGCCTGCCCATATCCTCTACATCCATCTTCTCCTCCCCACAACCGCGTACACTTACTGTTTCCAACGAAAAGCTTTTGAAGAAATTAGAGCTGCTTCAGTTAATTCACTTCAGCTCAATTGAATTCAGCTGCTTAGTATTTGTTTCTAGTACATTCTCTGTCTGTACCCCTTTCTTTGGCCCATTTTTCTTCTCAAATACGCACACATACTGTTTGAGTGCAAGTACACAGGAACATAGACATATGCAGTACAAACATAACTTTCACAAATGTTGGGCTTTTTATTCTAAGGATGTAATATGCTACTGCATCAGATCATTGAAGTTGGGGAATATTTTTGCAGAACAAAACTTTAAAGGCATAGTATGCAGGATTCTTCATAATGTGTAGACCAAGCAGCAACCTCTGAGGCTGAAATATGAAGCCAGTGCCAAAAGTCCATCTAATGGCCACTTGAGGCTGGCTCCCAAACAGTCAATCCCCATAGATCTCTGTGTTAAAATCCCCAACTTTACAGCAGAAATATACATGTTTACAGCCTGGTACAAAAACAATTTTGGGCTCTATAGCTATCACGTTCTCATCCCAAGTTGTCACATTTCGCAGCTTTGTCAGTGGACTTCTGCATCTAAACATTACACTCTAGATATCTGTCTGACTCTGCTTTTGTGGGATGTTGCTACAAAAAAGCTATCACGGACAGGAAGCACGGCAAGGGAACACCAACCTTCCGGGTGAAAGCCTAAGGTTTTTCTGACCCATTCACCCCATCTTTCGCCTGCCCTATACCGACCCTCGTGCTCTTTATGTTATGTTGTTTCAACCTGACGCCGTCCAGCAGCGAATGCATCAGGTTCCATCCAACCACTTTGTCAGCCGGCGGCACACGTCCGTGTATCATGCTGCAATGGCAGATGGCCTCTGGCCATCAGACTGTCCAGTGGCGTGTCATAACAACACGACCAATTCTGTCCAGCTGCATTCCTAGCTGACGCCGCTTGGCCACGTATCATACAGCTGTGAAAGGTGGCTTTTTATTTTAGAACTCACCAGTTAACACTTTATTTAGGCCCAAAGTTACCCAAATTTAAGGTTGGGATTGCTTCAGTAACAGGTTGTGTGCAAGGCCTTGCTACAGTCTGTGAGTTAGATTCACCCCTCACTCCTCAAAAGTGCCAACCTCTCCTCAAAATATGGTCACTTCCTGCTCCAAAAAACCAAGATGGTGATGGCTGAAATGCTGAACTTGAGGCTTCAAAACGACAGTCCAAAAACCAATGGGTGACATCAAGATGGCGATATACATCCTTTATACAAGTCTATGGTACAGAGACATACAAAATAAGTTCCTCTCAATCATCACTGGTGATGCACAAGAGGTGTGTCAGTGTGTTAATCTGAGAGTCTGCCTGTGTTTTCTTGTTATTTAGCTGTGTTCAGGACATTTATGTTCATGCAGCCCCATGCCAATAACAGCATGCAGGTGAGGTCAAGACTTAATTAAAAGGTAGCAACCAGGAAGTAGCTTAGCGGACAAAGCTCATTCCAAAATGAGAGTTACTCTATCTGTGACTGGCTTTCACTTTCACTGCTGAGCACTGAAGGAGAGGATGGAGATAACGAGTGATGCAGAGTTGGCCTCTTACTGTGGTTAGCTTAGTTACCTTGCTAAACTATCAGTTTTTCCATTACAACAAATGTAACGTTCCTATAACAGTGTAAGTACAAGCCATGTAGAGAGGAGGGGCCATGTCATATTTACAAACAGTAAGTGACAGTTCCTGCATAGTATACCTTAAAATACACAATAAAATAATATTGAAATTTCAGCATTCACCATAAAGTATGTGCTACATTCAATTTTATATCTTAGAGCATATTCACATTCACATTTTTCTTACTTGAAGACAAGATAATTTGTATACCAATATATAAATGCTATTTTTTTCAATTACGCATCACCCGTGGAATTTCCCTTTAAATAAACACAGGCATGTCTGCAGTGAGTGTTTCACACCATTGTTTGTATCCTTGAGGCCTAACAAACATGCTGAATAAAACATATAACATTTTGCAAAGCTGAAGCTTATGAATATTTTGAAACCTGCACCATTTACTGTGCGGCACATCCCTGATTACATCAGCTAGGGGTCCTCTTCTTTTCCACCTCTTGCTGTTTTGCTTCACTTTTTGATGCATTAGCGGACTGTCAATCAGTTAAACTGAGGGAGTTTTACAACTCAGTTGCAATACACATTTGCGTTCCTGGCAGGAATAAATATCAAAACATTGCTCCAACGGTGGTAAATTTAACTCACTCACTGTTATTTGAAGTCATGTGTCATGTTGCTGGAGATTTCAGTTGTCTATCAAGCTGTTTTATAACAAAAAATAGAAGAAGAAGAAGCAGTATTATTTAGATTTTTTTGGGCACTTGAGGGTGCAGAAAAGCACAATATTGACACATTTTCACCTTGAAAAGTCGGTACCATTAATTCACGTTAAAAATCTCTTTACACATCCAGCAGATCAAGAGGCACAGTAACATTTATCAGAATTCATGTCTCTGTCCACTCGATGAATGTCATGTATTCACTCACCTTTTAGCTTTGTTTTGGTCTCCACCAGCTGATGAGGGAATATTTTGCCTCCTATCAGCAGCTAAATGCTCTGATATGTTCACCAGCTATTAGCAAAGTAAGTAGCACAGAGTGGGTTTTTTCAGGGCTTTTTCACTGAAAACAACTGTGGTTGGGAATGAGGTTGATCATGGAGTGCTGACTGACAGGGTTGCAAAAGTTGCAGGCTGTACAACCAAAACAGTGAGCTAAAATGTAATAAAGCACTTCACAGAGGTGAGGGGAACAGCAGAGTCAGGTGATAATGCTCTGTGTGTTTGGCAGTAAGAGCCACCCTGTTTACGTAACATTGTTAATATAAAAGTATTGATTGGCACAAGTTTAGGCAAACTGCACTTTCCCTGATGGTGAAAAAAGTTGATCTTGCTCTGTGGATTTTGTCCCCTGGCTCTGCTGTCTCGCGGTTATTTGGTAACTGTCAACTGATTTTTCTTGAATCTGATATCTAGCGTCTGACAGTACTGTCACGTTCAACAGTATGATTTGTAATTCCAGTGGCTGATGAGCTAAGAACTCATTGGCTATCATTCGCATCATTGGCCAGCTAATTGCTCCTAAACTTGGCAGAGCCACGAGGAGCGAACCTGTTCTGGCTGGTATGTGAATCTGGAGGATGAACTCACTGACATGTGGAATCAAAGGCCTCTTTGATGTGACATCCAACAGCAGAACAGAGAAAAAGAAGAACATGTTCTGTTCTTGATATGGACAGCTTGTCTGACAGATGCATGCTGCATTATTTGCTTTGTTAAAAACGGTAATGATTCGATCTGTGATTCGGATCACAGAAGATTATGTTGATAATTCATTCATGTTGATACTGCTATGCAGTGCCTTTCACGCTGATTAAATACTTTCCTACCTTTCCTCCACTATGCTTGTGTGCCCTCTTATCTGTGACCTTAATTTTTTCTGTAGCCTTTTGCTTTTAATTCAAAAGACATCCAAAAAGATCTCCCCCGCGGACACTTCACAGCTCTTTAGCCCAAAGGTAAAAGGAATCAGATCAATGGAGACCAAAGCATCTTTGTTGTTGCTGCTCTCTGTCCCTCTAAATTGTTACATGTGAGTCACTATTAATAAAATCTCAAAAAAAAAAAAAAAAAATTGAAACGTGTGGGTTTATGATGGTTCCAAATCACACCTGCCTCATTCCTTTGTGATAACAATCAATCACATATTGGTTGGAGTCACAAACTTGCCAACATGAGCACAATGATGCATGCCGATCATTTCACAATGGTCACCTCCTGCCACCATTCAACAAAAGAAAAATGGAAAATTGCAAAACGCAGTTAACAATGGATGAATTGTCTTCCTCCAGGTCCCACAGCCAGCCTGGTGCTGCTGTCCCAGCTCCAGCCGCTGTCCCGTTCCGCATCCTCCACGCTGACGCTCTTTGTGCCGCTGGTCCTGAGGGACGGGACGTCAGGACTCACCAGCACGGGGACGGTCACCGTGTCCGTTTGTCCCTGCCTGAGAGGAGGGGCACGGGCCGGGGAGAAAGAGAAGGACAAACAAACGGAGGGCGAGTGGGACTGGGAAAGAGAGGCGGTGTGTCTCCCTCAGCAGTCCACGCTGCCCTCCCCTGGGCTCAGCACCGCCGCCCTGCTGGCTATCCTGGCTTGTGTCGCCACACTCCTGGGTAAATACTTTGATACGCAGAGTTTATACACACAGATAGTGATGAGATCAATATGAATTACCTTTTGTCCCTGGAAAGACCCCTCTATACGGACATCATGTTTTTACCACAGCACTTAGCATTATTTATGAAGTTATATCATTAAGATTTACTGCCTGTAAAGGAGTCTAATGCTAATCTACAAATAAAAAGATGAGTAAATAGTGTTTAGGGCTGTTTACCCTCCACTACATCCCCCGTTGCTTAATCTGCATATGGAAATAATGTAGGCAGCAGCGTAAATATTTTTCTTAGTCACAGCTGCTCAATAGCGGGGTTTACTTTTCCTCGCAATTTTGGTCCAGTTATCTCCTCTGGCAAGGTCAGCACTAATCACTGCTAAAATAACAATTCTGAGTGATTATCCGGGCCCTCCGGTTTTTGATAGCGGCATAATAAAATGTCACTGCCACCTTTGCAGAAACTCTCAAATGCTCAATTGGATAATGTCTAGGTGCTGAGAAGGCTTTGGCTCGTGGCCAGCGTCATTGTCATTTCTATTCAGTCTGTTGGATCACTACTCATGCCTTGTTGATAGGGGCATTATCATTCTGGAAGAGACCAGCTCAATCAAGAAGAAGGCGCAACATGGCGTGAAGGTGATCATGCAGAGTGGCTTTAGCTGGAGTTTAGAATTCAGCCTTCCAAGTGACAAGGGCATAAACTATACCAGGGAATACACTCAACTTTGTAAGATTCGCCTGAAGTTTGGAGCTTTAAAATAGAGCTCCAGTTTTATGCCAGGACAGTTTAGTTTTTCTTGTCTATAAGAGGTTCATACTAATCCCGAACAGTATAACTGGGCCCTGCACAAAATGCCAAATGTTCTTACAGAAGCTCCGACAACAGCTCTGTCAGGATCCCATCTGGTTGTTAAAAAGGGGCTTGGCATACATAAGGTGGATATCAAGCCATTTCTCTCTCCATGGCTGCTGTGAAGAGAGAAATATGTGTTAGTTGTGGCATGAAGGCGATCCCTCAAATTGTTTTGAAAGATGAGAGATTTCCCACTTCTTTCAGGAATGATTGCATTAGTTCCATGGAAATCAAATCATGTCATCTCCAACAATATTAAGACTGTAGATTGACTCACTGCAGCAGCTTAAACACCTGCTGTGCATCCGTATAGAGACACAAGCACCTAGCACCACACATCAATGCCCTCTTTTCAGCAAACTGTCTTGTTCAGTTTGTTTCACATTAGAATGCTTATTTTTGCATTTCCATTGTCAAAAGTTGAGAATGATATCAATTGAACCACTCAATTCTGTCCAGTTTTTTTGTCAGCCCTCTGGTAGGTATATAGCACACTGATCCAATCCTAGAGCTAGAGACACTATAGTCCATTAATGGGTCAAGAGAGAGCACACAAAATGTCGGCGCACAACCCCGTTCTGTGCATGGTCAACTAGGTGCGGTTTCTCCTTTGCATTGTGAGTGAAGAGGAAGTAGAGCAAGGATGTAGCAGTGAGGAATTAAAAGGTTTTTCAGCTTGCTTCTCAGTGCACTGCTATTTAGGGTTTCCATCACAGGTCGAAGCATTGCAGGGCAAAATGTAAAAAACATCCAGTAACAACCCCACCTATATTTAGGAGTACTGTCTGGGATGACAGCACCAAACAGACCTGGGGTTTAGGTTCATGTCTGTACCATTTCTAAGGGTACTATACCAAAAAAGTTTGATGGAAACGCGACTCAAAACAACCAAAAAGAGGTCCTTCAGACTGGATCTAATATAACTGATTTTTCATGAACTCCTACCCGAAACAACAATTGTCCAATCAAATTGTAGCAACTGTAACTAAGCACAGTAGGTCTGATAGCATTTGGATTACTCTGCATGGTGAAAACAGTTTGGATGGAGTGCTAATAGAAGCGACACAGTAACCTTTGAAAACAAAACCACAAGAGCAGAAAGCGTGGAAACTGCCCTAATGCATGCCCCAAACAAAATTTGGCAGGTCTGCCTTACCTACAAAGTCAAGGGGCATGTCATCAGCTAACAACATTATTTTATGGAGGTTCAGCTTAGAAGAACCAAAACATCCATTTAGTGATAACCAAGATGTCTGTGTATCAGACTTTAAAATAATGTGGGATTCTGTCTTGCTTGAAACTTTACAGGTTCATATTTTTAAAATAAATCAGCCGGAAATGTTAAATAGTTGGCTGGAGACCAATTTTCAACCAAAGACCCATTGTTTGAGGAAAGGTGTTGTGAATTCCGAATTTTCGGGTGTAGTGACACTTAGTGATGAGCCATGTATTCTCTCGTCTTTTTTTTAATATGTCCTCTGAGTCTCTTTTGGATCATCTTTAAAATGATGGTCATTCTTGACTGGGTCCAAAAATTTGGAATCATGGTGACCTAGAGTCTTTATACAATAATCCCATACATTAACTATAGAAAAGTGTAATATTTCCCCACTTTCTACATGACGAGTTTAACAAAAATTCTTGTCAAACAGTGCATGACTGTAGCAGAACAAATCCATCTTTGCAGTTGGATTTTATCACAGGTAGCTTTGTTGGACAAGAGCCACTATAGCTTGGGTCTTTGCCCACAGCCATGGGTCAAATGTAGCTCTCTTTGCTTTGGGAATATGGAATAAGAGTGTTGGAGTCATGGGAGAATAACGCGGCCATTTGCCTGACTGGAGCTCAAAGTCAATTACACAGTGGAGGCATGTAGTCTGCTGATATGATATACCGGCCCTCTAACCCAAGGCCTCTTCTGTATTTGTTTTGTCTCTGTGTCTCACCTCTTTGTCTGCCTGAACATTTCTCCCTGGCTCGTCCTCTCCTCTTCCTCCTTCCCTTTATTTCCCCTGTGACTCCTGCCCCCTCCCGTCTTGTTAATCATTCTTTTCCAATTTCTCTCCTATGCCTCAATATCTTTTATTCCCTGTGTCTCCCCTCTGCAGCGGTGAGTGCCCTGTCACTGTCGCTGCGCCGTCAGAAGCGCGACTCCCTGTCACCGCTGGAGGAGGACGACGTACGTGAGAACATCATAACGTATGATGACGAGGGTGGGGGCGAGGCCGACACGGCTGCCTTTGACATTGCTGCGCTCCAAAGTGCCCCGCACAGTTCACGCTCACGTGGCTATCGCACACTGGACAGCAGGAATGTGTAAGTAGACAGTATGTGTTTGTGTGTGTGTTTGAGTGTTTGAGTTTGTTTACATGGACACATATAACCCCTGTTGTTTAATTGCATCAAACCTCATGGCTGGGCCTTTTATTATATGCTAAAAGGAAGTTTGGGAGGAATAAAATCTACCCCTTCAGAGTAAAAGCTTTCATCTCAGTCCAGCACTTAATTGATCCCCTTAAGTAACTGATCGAGTCTTAACTCTCAGATCATATCAGTCAGCGATCAAAATGCTGAGACAGAAGGCTATCAGGCTCTGCAGTCCTGGGAGAGCACTTTGTTGTGCTCGTTTTGTTAAAGCTCGTTTATGTTCTGCTACATCAGAGAGTTGTTTGCACCCACTTTGATGTTCCTGTGAAACATTGTTATTGCCTTTGGACCAATAATTAGCTCCGACGAATTCATGCAAAGCCATATGGAGAGGCCATAAACAAGTACAAAGGCTGCATTTAGTTTATCGAAAATTGCTTCTCGCAATTTATGGAGGTGGACACAGTGACATGAAAAACCTTTTAAATCTAATGCAATCCATTGCAATATCCTCGCAATAAAAACTACCTTTGTGCTGTTTTTAATGTTTCATTTTTCTTTACTGTGTCACAGCGGAGCAGATAGTTAAACTTTATGGTAACTTTAAGCGGTGGTTTGTGGTTCTGTTGTATTGTGCTGGAAATATTTTACACAGACTTTTTACCAAATCCACACATGGATTTTTGTTGTTATAGGGACTAGCAGCTGTTCTGAAATGTCTTCTGCAGCTCTGGGGAAAGCTTTTGTTAAGTCTAAGAAAGTAACCCTAATGATGTCGTCAGGGTTATCTTGGCTTAGTGACTACAGTTTTTTAGCAGAACACCTGCAGTACAACAGTTTATAATTTGGTCTTCATACTAGAGGCTAAAAGTCAGAATAGCTTGGCCTTTGATGCATCAAGTTTGACATTTAAAAAAAAAAAAATCTGTCTGCAGAGCTTCCCAAGTGAAAACTAAATTTAAAAAAGACTCTAAAGTACTCCTATTATTACATTATTCCCACCTGGATATTTTTTTGCTTATGTGAACAAATGAACAGAAATACTCTACAACATGGATATGATGCTATGATGGTACAACACCACAAACTACTGAATGTCATGGTGGGCCAGCAAGTTATTGTACAGGTCCCATATTGTAAAAAGCCAGATTTCTTTGTCTTTTTTTTTAATTTATTATAAAGCAGGTATAGATGCTATATTAAAATTGTGAAAGTATCAAAAATGTTTAGTCCATAAATACACACTCCATAGTCAGACACTGTGCCTTTAAATAAGCCGTTAGGACTTCCATGACCTTGTGATGTCACAACTATTCTATATAAACGTAGAAACTGCTATTACAGTGCTGTTACAGTCATTACCCGTCTGCAGTGACAGTGCAGAGACAATGAGGGGGCAGATGTCCAAATACCTGGAAACACTCACAATTCAGAGCAGACTGGTTGGAAGAGACGGGCGTTAAAACGGAGCATTTCAGAAAATGGGTCAATCCAGGTATATTCAGGCAGATAGCATAAGAAAAAAAGTGTTTGGTGAACATTAAAGTATGTAAACATGTTCTAGGAGAAATCTAAAATACAAATATGAACCCGAAAATGGGCATAATATGGGACCTTTAAGACGTGTTACAAACAGCATTTAAATGAGGTAGAAATTTAAAAAAAAAAAAAGAAAAACAACCAGTCATATAAACTCAAACTCATTTCAGCCTATGGTGTATCTATAGTCCTATGGTCATGTAACTCCAAGCAAATCATTGGCTCTTTCCATTCCTAACTTATCTAAATGCTGTTTGTGTTATGTTTTACAATGACCCTGATGAAGGCCACAAGCCGAAATGCATTGGTCTTTTATTTAAGTTGTTCTAAATACAACAAGTGTTGCTGGTGTTTCTATGCAAGTGATTTATCTCCCCTTGCTCCAGACACCCTCACCCTGTTTTTACCTTTCAGACATATGCTATTTATGCACAGTGTCCCAGTCTGATTCACGCCAGAGACCTTTTTTCTGTCGCTCTATTGTTTGCTGTCAAATAATTTCTGAAATGCCAAAAAAAGAACCAGACTTCCCAAAGATAAATTGAGATTTTCCTTTGTGTCTTGCAGACGTTATGCCCATCATAACCAAGACAAAGCTCGCACCTACAGCTGGGCCCAGAATCCAGGCATGGATCATAACTACTCAGGACCAGGAGGCCCTCTCTATGGTCGCCTCTGCTACAGCAGCCACACCTTACCTGTTCTCCGCCGCACACCAGCCGGGACATTTGAACCAGGCCTGGCAGAACTGGGATACCGCTTTCCTGGAGGGCAGCCAGACCACTCTCTGGTCATCCAGAACCAGGGGGCCATGGTGGGGGCCATGGAGTCCGGGGCGGTGTACATAGCTCCTACAGACCTTAGCACAGGAAGCCGAACAGGGAGTCGCACAGGAAGCCGTGATGGGACTGCACCCCAAAGTGGGGTAAGCACGTCAGACGGAGGAACGCCGAGGACCAGTGACAGCCAGGAGAGAGGAGGAGGGACAGGAACGGCAAGCAACTGCACAGAGGGCAGCAACGAGGACAAAGTGAACCACAGCCAAGATGTGGATTGGGTAAGCATCACTGTGACCCCACTTTCACACAAACACACAACTTACATAGTTCAGCTGATCTTATTTGACCCTAAATCTGCCGACCTCCCTGTGATAACAATTTCAGTTCTGTTCCTGGTAAAACAAAAGACATCTCACTCTTTTAACAAAAAAAGCACTTAAGTGAACATAAATGGATGGCGCACAGTTGCCCATTCACGTTAACATCGCAGCCTGTTTCACCACTGCCGGCTGCAGCGGTGTCACTCAATACTGGACAAATTTAAAAAATTGTATTCTTCATTAGACACAAAAACATGGGATATGGGAACCAGGTTCATAAATACCAAAGCTACCCTTTAAGTAATTTTACTGCTCCATCTGGTCTACCCAGTTTTTAGAGAAATGATGAGAGATGTCAGTTCAGAAGATTAATCCTGTTATTGTCTCCATAACAGTGTTGTGGGTAGCATCCCAGTTAGCTATTTATTAGGATGTTGTGTTTCAGGTAATGACACCCTTTATTCTGCAATGTGCAAACGATGCATACTTGAACATTTGGCGTGAAACTGGCATCTGAATTAATTCTGTGCTACAACACTCTTTAAAGTGGATGGATGGATGATGTTTCAGGAAGGAGAAAAGGTGATAGACATTGCATTGAATAATGAATTAAAATGGAATAAATGACTTGATTAATGATAGATGGCTGCATTGGAGAAAGCATTAAAATTAAATGAATGACTTTATCAATAAATTAAATAAGCAAACGAGTAAGTAAGAAAGTAATTAAGCAAATATAAAATAATTATTAAGCTTGCGTTTGAGCTGTTATATCATATTGTGGCAGTGATTGGAAGGCTGTGATGTTTTTCATCTCTGGATGGTAGCAGAAGTGTCCAGGACAACGCTGGCGGAGGATGACGATTCAGACATATCAGCACATTTATATCCTGCTCTTCATTATCTTTTCTATGTTTTGTTTTATTTATTAGGCCATAGCAAGGCTGTCTGGCCCTTCCTTTATTTAATTTTCAAATATTTTATCTCTCGATCACTTCCCCCTCCATCTCCCTCTCACAGTGCAGTGTTAGCTCATTCTAGTGTTCAATTAATATCTACGGCTTCTTCCAACTCTGCCTTTCTTCCACTCTGTTCTGCTCGCTGTCTCTTTCTCCTCCTTCTCAATCACTTTTTTTTATGTCCTGCTTTTTTCCATTTTGGGCAAATCCCCCCCCACACATCTACCTGCTTTTTTTATGGCTCTCATCGAATGATCCTCCATCCCATTTTGTGTCACTGGAACCATACCTAACAGTACCACACCCTCCCCAAGCCCCAGACTGAAACCACTCGTGCTCGCCTACGTTCCCTCCAGGTGCAGTCGGAGACATTACCCCGGGAGCAGCACCTCGTCATGACCCGATCCGGGTCCATGATCGGCCAGGGTCACGGCGGGGGAGGATGGGTGTGCGACTCGGCTACCCTCCCCATGGCGGGACGCAGGGCCTCCCGCGCGGGTTTGTCCCCGAAACGCACAAGCTCTGGCCAGGCCGAATCTGATTCTAGCGCAGGAGGAGGAGGAAGTGGTGGAGGAGGAGGGGGAGGGGGTAATGGAAATGGAAATGGGGGCACAACCACAGATGGACAACCTACCAGTGGACGCAACTACGCCACTGTGCTGCAGGGGGAGGTTTCTGGACAGAGGGACTACCCCGGCAGCTTGGGGAGAGGAGGACTAGAGATGGGGAGCAACTTTGTGGTGGCGAGGCCAGACAGGGAGGGCGGAGGGATATCATCTGTCTACCCAGAAGCAGCTGGCTTTATCGGGGACTGGCGTGACCGGGTTGGTCTTGGGGGGTATGTTCTCGGCAGGAGGGATATAACCCCCCAGCTTTTTCCCTTCCCGGGGCAGCCTCGGGCAGCATACGGCGGAGTGATGGGCTTCGGGGCCGGCTGGGTTCCAGGAATGGAGGCTGCGAGAGGAGCTCCGGGGTCCGGGGGGCCCTCCTTGGCACTGAGGGTGGGCGAGTTCCTACGCCTGCGTCTCGCCCAGGTCACTTTTGACCCATCGCAGCCACCGTACGACTCTGTACAGGTGTACGGCCTGGAGGGCACAGGGTCCCGGGCTGGATCCCTCAGCTCCCTGGAGAGCGAAGGAGAGAAGGATCCAGAAAAGGAGGAGTGGGGGGCGGGGCTGGAAGAGTGGGGTCCCCAGTTCCAGAAATTAGCTCAACTCTTCAAAGACAGGGAGAAAGAAAGGGAAGAGAAGGAAAAAGTCGATGAGGGTGCCAAAACGGAGAAGGAAAAGAAAGATGAGCTGGAGAAGAAAGAGAAAAAAGAGGGAGGTGAGCAGGCAGGAGAAGAGGGGAAAGACTGAGGAAAGATACAAATGAAACAAATAGGGGCAAAGGGGGTAAGAGGGAATGGGAGGATGATGAAAAGGCAACCAGAGCTAGAATAATGTGAAGAGAAGTTAAAGGAGAGAAAGATGAAGAGGCAAAGTAATAAAAAGAGACAGAGAAAAATGAGCCTAGGGAGGGAGGAGAGTGCGAGGGCAGGGGGAGTTAGTGATTGATGTAATTTAAAGCAATAAGTGTTGAAACGCTGATATGGTTGAGCACAGATACTGAGACAATGCAGAGGCTGCTTCTGCTCGGGGCAGCAACAATTTGTTAAACGCTTTGGACAAAGAAAAACAACCCAAACATCCAAGACTCGATTTAATTCAACTCTCACGTATGGAATGAGAAAACAGCAGGAAACAAGAAGAAAGACGTTTTTCTCGTCGTGTGTGTCGGTCTGCTCTTTGTGTCGGCATGTGTGTGTGTTTGCGTGCGAGGAGAATGTGCATATGTGTGAGTGTGTGCGTACGACGGCGCAATAGTGGCAGGGAGAAATCATGACGCCCAGAGACAATTTAAAGATGAGACTGGCGACTGATGATACGTAAGCTGCGCCATTAGTTTCCGGGACAATGTGCAAGAGTAAACATTTAATGAGGAAGTTTAGAAAGTAGGATAACACGCAGGGGGATGAAATATGTGTTGGAATATAAAGCAGCGGGACAGGAGATGGATGTATAGAGAGAGAAACGGCCAGGGAAAGTGAGACGATTGTACAGAAACTGTTACTTTTATTCCATCTGCAGTGGCAGAAAAGTGAATTATTCAGCTCACTACTTCATTCCAAATGAAAATGATGAATCATTTAAATCCTGCAAAAGATTCTCCCTCCTCTCAGCCCACGAGGAAAACAGACATTGTGAAAAATTTAAATGATTTAGGGATGTGATCCTCAACCCCCCCCTTACCCTCCACCCCTCTCATCCCTCCAGCTTTTTGTAGTCGAGTGTTGGTATGTTTACAAAAGATTTCACACACAAACACACACACACAGACACAAAAGAACTGACGCACACCACACGGCTTTGATTGTACTACGGTAAATTATAAAAGCAAACCCATCCACGAGTATTCCATCGACTATACGGAGTAATGATGACTCTATTATTCATCTCTTAAATGTTTTTATGGAAGAAGTCTCCTATTTTTTATCCCCGCTGTAGTCTCTCTTGACACGTCTCGAGGACAACGTATGCATGATTTTTTGAAAACAACAACAAACCTTAAAAAGGCAATCAATTCCGTTTTGAACTCTCGTACCTCCCAAATGAAAATTTCCATAGATCTGTAATGAAATTATAAGGGAACAACACCACAGAGACTCCCGCGACAGGCTTTTTGTTCTCGCTAAAGGTCAGGATGCAAATGAGCTGGAGTTTTCAGCTGGAATGCACTTTTATACTGTGTGATGTTCAATAATAGATAATGAAAAATGTCAAAGATTACAGTTGTTTTATAAGATGTCAATTAAACAAAACAAAAGATACAATGTTTGACTGTATGTAAACGCATTTCAAATGTAAATACCACTGAATATTATTGCTAAAAGAGAGTATATAAAATGGAAAAAAAAATCTAAAGCAGAACTTGGAGCACTGTTGGGACTATCTGTATGTACTGTAGATTAGAAACGAGCTGGATTTAACAGCTTCCCTGGACTGAAAACAACACCATGTATTCAACACCTGTGTAACAAGTGAACAGGTTTGTGGTAGCGCTTGTCTGAGATGGACAAGCCAGAGATTCAATTATACATGTGGCCTCTGGCAGAAGTTTGTTGTGCAAAATATTAGTTAGAGGAAGCCTCAGAACTAGCCCGTCCCTGCGAAGGATCCCTGAGAGACGAGGCAAAATTCCCCTAATGAAAAAAATTCCCCAAATCTGGGTTATTATTCTACAAAAGTAAAATGATGTGCGAAAGTGGAATTTGTAATAAGTTTCTGGGACAGCTCTGTCATAAGTGTTGCACTGCCTCAGAGATATGAAAGTTTTATAGATAGTTACTTATCTCTAGAATATAACAAACTGCACATTTGAGATTTTTAATAAAAGTATGGGAAAGTGGCTGTCCATCAAATGTCATCTTTCATGCATTTCAGGCAATGCAGGTCAATGACTGTATTAATGTTGCATTTTACTCTGCCTCGACCACTACGTAGATCTGAAGCCAAGCATGTTCTCCCCAGCAAATATTTGTATGTGGGGCCCATGTGGGTAGTAAATAGGATGAGAAATGGGCTTTATATCGGATTGTCCACGGATTCCGAACCCTCTGATACACATCAGTTTTCTTGTGTTGCACTTTCCCAAGTATTTAACCCTGAGCATGTTGGCTTGATTTTGTTTGGAAACAAGGAAAAATAAAAAGAAATAAATATAGATTTGAATTAATTATTACTATCAAATTATTTTTCAAAATGGTCAGTAAAAATGTCCCCAAAACTACATTTATAAATATTATGATTATTAATTCAAAATTACAGTAAAACATATTTTTTTAATGGGACTTTTTTTTAAGTAATTTTCCTGTTTCATTATTATGATTTATGTTTGTTTGTTAAATTTTTATTATTTAATCACTTTTTAAATGTAATTTCCTGTTAAGTGACTTACTGCCTTTTGACCATGTTTTTTAGAACTTAAGCCTATATGCGTGTTTCAAAGTGGCTTGATGCCATATGGGTGTGTTTAAACAAGTGGGCCACACATGGGTGATGCTAAGGCTATCTGGGTATCAAGTGGTTATGGGTCCAAAACAGGCATCTTATCTGGGGCCCAGTTTGGTAAGCTCACTTATGTGGGCAGTTGGCATAGAGCCATTATAAACCCATGGAGAATCCTATATATTTATTAGCCCATTTTCTACCCACATGGGCCCCACATAGAAATGCTGGCTTAGATCTAATTTTGTGGAATAATAACAGTCAGATTTGTTGAATTTTTGGAGTCCCGAGGGGAATTTTGCCACTAATCTGAATGTGGACGTCTTTGGTGTGCCATCGCAGAAATGTCACCATTTGTCACTGGTTCACTGTAAAGCCACCCACATAAAGTCAAGCTGCCAGCTTTGCTATTGTCCACCATAATCTTGTTGTCAAGGTCTGCTTCTGTCAACACTTAGTTAACCAATCAGGAAGTCAGGCTGCGTGCCGATCCAGACCCATACACACCTCTTTACCCTTTACCTGAGCCACAGACTCGTCCATACAGTGCCACTGTGCAGACTGGATGGTGTCAGGACCAATGTACAAATACTGCACAATAACTGGAGAGGAGTGAGGGGGGGGGGGGCACAGAACCTCTGAGGCTGATCGGATTTATAAGTTGCTGATCAACAATACCTCAAAACCCTAAAGCTACTTAAACCTTTCATCAGCTATGTAACACTAATCGAAAGTGACATTTGAGCAATTAGACACTCACAGCAATATACTGTGTGAAAAGATTAAAGGCTAGTTCTTGTTTATTACAACAGGGGCGTTATTTTCATAGTTTTTGTCATAATTTTTATCGGGGATATTAACACTGTACTCTGCAAGTTAACAGCTGAGATCTGGGACTAAGAAACATCACTTTAACTGTAATGGGGCAAGAAACACAAGTTTACAGGTCTTAAATAAAAGGTCAGCCAAACTGGTTCATAAGAGAAATACAAATACAAAAACTGTCTTTCACAGTGCAACTTCTTAAATCTGATCTGCCGTACTAGCCGCATGCACACACTGTTCCTTGGCAAGATTATTAGAAAGTTTTTGACCCCATTAACTCTACGTTCTTTCATGTATCCTGAGTGAATCGGATAGCTATAAAGTAACTAAAAAGCTCAGTGTGAATGTGTCTGAGAGAGACTGAAAATCTATTCTAGCTACATGTTGAAAAGGTGTAATTACATCTGCCTCTCAGACAAATATATAATTTGTAGTCGTCAGTAAGCAAGAAGCCTCAACAGGGTGACACTGGTATTAAACTGATATTAATTGTTTTCCCTGTCACGTTTAACTTAGAAGTTTCATTTATAAAGCACTTTAAAAGCAAACAAGCTTTGTACCAAAGTGCTTCACAAAGAAGGACAAACACTGAGACATATCAGTTAGATGAATAAAGCAAGATTAAAATAGAAGCACAATTTAAACAAAAAAATAGAAAAACACATTAAACACATTAAAAGCCAGAGAATAAGTGGGTCTAAAATGGATATTTTTGTACCATAACAATGCAAGTACTATGTGTAAAGCTTCCCTCTACCTTACCAGCGCGCAGATCTGTGTCATCTGGCAGGTTTCTAATGATCCGAGGGCTGCTGCTTGAGCTACAGATTGTACTTTATGCCACAGTACACAAGAGAATAGTAGCGATCGAGAGAGATAGAGAGAGATGCCCCTCTTTCTTTTTCTCTCCACTCTCAGATCAAACTCCAATCAAACTGTAGAATAAAGCTAAGCTGATCAAATTACCAACCAAGATTCTGCTTCCATGTTGCCTGTTTCTCACAGAAAATGTCTCCAGAAACTTGTTTTAGCTCACAATTTAACTGTAATTTGAGAATGTTAGTTACCAGCCAACGGCCATATTGTTTCCTGCTTCCAAATGGACAAGCATCTCAACACCCACCAGAGGGGGTGTCAGTCAGTTGAGTGCGGGACATTGCATTCTGGTAGTTTTAGGATTTTTACTTCATGATCAAACATGCCCTTTTTTTCTTTTTCTCTTTTTCTCTGGACATGTAGATCCAGTTTCAAAGGTATTTGTGTCTTTCTAGTACAGAGACAGCCCAGTTTTATGAGAAGACGATCTTTCCAGCAGTGAGATGCATCTTAAATTGCATCTTGAAAGCATCAACAGACTTAGCCTGTCTAATGGCCTCCGGCAGGCTTTTTTCAAAGTCAAAGAGCCACCTCAGAAAAAGCCCTGTCCCTCGCCGTTTTTTGGATCTGAGGAGTCTGGTGGTGCTGAAAGGCCTGAGAAGTTTTTAAATATATGTAGGTTTAAGACCGCGGAGGGATTTTTGCACAATGAGAAGTAAGCAGGTTTATTCTGAAATGGCCACTGCTGCACTAAAACTAACCTGATTCTTGATCATTTCAGACTTAATGATATTTAGAGATCATTTAAAGATGGAAATATTAATCAAGGCTCTTTGACTAAGATTGCTCTTTCCTCGTTTTAAACTATTTGGAAAAGGCAACAGTAAAAGACTTCCTAATTTCTTAAATGTTTAATAATCAGCATTTTCATTTTTTTCCCTCCACACACAAACCTTTTTAATTATTTATTTTAAGGTTCCTTTATTTTCCTTTAATTAGTTAAATAGACTAATTTTCATCATTTAAGATTTAGGGCTGAATTGTTCGGAAGTTGTTCGCCATATGCCAAAAAAGAAACAAGTACTTAGATTATGACCTTTGCCAGTACTTAGTCTAACAAGTCTAATTACTTACAGAGTCATAATTATTGCCCCCTAACCTAACACAGGCATTTCTTTAACAACCTACTGGGTTGCCTGACCAAGATTTTCTTGCCCTCTCACTTTTTTTGTAGCAATGCTTTTTTGATTTGTTCTTAGCAATTAGTCGGGTGTGTACAGTGTTATGATATCTGATAGAAATGATGATCAAAACTACATAAGCAAGACCCAAGTTGTAATAAAACCGAATTATCCTTTAAACCTCATTTTATTGGAGTAGAGCGTTGGATGATTTAGAGTGGATGCAATGACTTGATGTCTCGAATGATAATTTCACTGGTAAACCTGAAATGACTGCCAAAGAACTTGGAATCATTCTGTTATGAGAATGAGTTTTGTCGTAAAAAGCACTAATGTGCTGCTTCTCCAATGAATCATCTGGGCAACGTTTTCTTTAGCATATACGTGGAATGTGCCAACTTTCTCTGCCTCTCCACACACACACACACACACACACATACACTCATAAGAAAAACTCATTTTCATAACAGTTTGCCAATTCTGGGCCAGCCATTGCAAAACCAATTAGCATCGGTATACCAAAAAGTGACCTTTCTTGCCCCCCAATTATGTGGTTTATTCCACCGTCTTGATTGGCTCCAGGTGTTTTCATCTCTGCTGATTGGTCTGATTCAAAGTTCTGATGTGGCTGATTGGTCAGGATCAAAGCGATGATCCTCCTGATTTGTCTTATTTCAGAGTTCTGCAGCGCTGCGCCGACTAAACCACTTGACGGTAGCTGATTATCCCACCTCCTGAGCCCGGCAAATTGGTTCAATCAAAAGCGTGATTAGTTGAATCAGTTGTTTTAAATAGAATAAAAGCCTGCAGTCTCTGCAGCACTCCGCGGCTCCTTCTCACTCCTAAAGCTAACTCAGATGCACCAACCCACAGTGACTGACGAAAACGGTCCTGTCAGGCCATTTGTCATGTCCTTCGTCCCCAAAAAAAAACTCTCTTTGCTAAGTCTAGGTATCTCAGCTTTTAGATATATTGATATGTAGCTTAAAGGTGCAGATTAAAGGTCGTGACCTCCAGAGTCCTTTCAACTGCAAACAGATCGACCCTGTGGGTTCTGTGCCTCCCCGGTGACTTCATTGCTCTTGCACGATGTTGATACAATTCCACAATTGTGTGCTGAACAAAGTGTATTTATTTCTGTTGTACTTTTTCTTTTTGTAAATTTGAATAAAAAAGGAACTATTTCAAAGAGATGAGTCAGACCTACTCTGTCCTCCTTTCTGCAGCCGCGCAAATTTCAGGATAATCAGACTTCTGCTGCTTGAGTGTGTGCATGTGTGTGTGTGTGTGTGTGTGTGTGTGTGTGTGTGTGTGTGTGTGTGAGAGAGAGAGACAGAGACAGTAGGAGAGCACGATTGAGAGATGCTCTGTGCGGTGCATACAAATGTGTGCACACCTTGTGAGCATGTGTCTTGTTGTGAGTAGGTGGGTGTGCCTTGTCAAATTGGCCCCTTGAAATTTCCAAACCTCAGACAGCGTGTGTGTGTGTGTTTATGTGTGTGTCTGACTGCAGGATGAAGGAACACCTTGTCTGGTCTGATCCAGCCCGGTGGGGGGATGTGAGGTCAGTAATAGAGGACAGACGGAGAGTTCTGCAGAGCAGTCACGCTTTCAGACGGAGGGGAGGGGGCTCTCTGTTTGTTCGCCGGCATAAAAAAAGCAAAAAAAAAAAAAGGACATGTTGAACCCAAGAGCAGCAGCAAATAGAGCAAACCTTACAGCTGCGACCAAATAAAACAAGGCCCCTTACCAAATCCTCGCAGCTCTCCTGTATTCCGCGGGCCTCCGTCCTCGGCTGAATGATGGATCGGGGAGATGTGCGCCATCGCTGTGTGACTGAATAGCTGGTTAAAAAGATTTATTACAATAATCAAATATGAAGGAGGGGATTATTTCTACATGATGGTTTAGAGAATGATCGTGTTAGCTGGGTCTCCGCTTGATTACAATGATAATACCCGCCTCAAGTCAGGAGAGGGAGAGAAACAGAGGGAGAGCGAACAGATAGAGAGAACCATATTAGCAGTTAATATGCAAGTCTGTTGCGTTACATAAAACTGTATTTGTGATTGGGTTAGAGCTGATTCTGCTGAGCGCCAGGCAAAAAAAAAAAAAAAAAATGCTGTCTCTTGTGTGTCTGCGCATTCCCATAATGATGAGATTCGTGGAGCTGACTTGCCCCCTACAGAAGCAACATCCTGTATCTAAAGAGGATGTGAAGTCGGTTGGAGGCGAAACACAGCTTTGACTCGCTTTAACCCCCTGCCACCAAACTGATACAACTTGTAACTGCCATCCTTATCGATTTACGCCGCCTATATGTGCGTTCATCAGTCTGCCCCAAGCATCAACACCGCAATGCAGCAGTCGTAGGTGAGTTGCTGCTGTCATGGCACTGTCAATAATTACAGCATGCATAATTGATCATAGTATAATGGCAGCGCTGGAGATAAAATGAGCTCCGTTAAAGGCGTACACCAGGGAATCACTAACTACTGTACTGGAGAGCTGTGCATACACACTCAGTGTGCTGCAGGATTGCATCACAGGATGCACGAGTTGGTGTGTGTGTGTTTGTGTGTGTGTGTGTGTGTGTGTGTGTGTAGATTCCTCATTCTGTTTGAACCTTACTGACACGCAGAATCCCTCTGGCTATTCAGCACAGTGGGAGTGCTCCAGTGTGTGAGCGCAGTGTGTGTCTATGCTTGTGCATCTTTGCATTTTAAGTGCGTATAGGCTTTAAAGGCTTGGAAACACAAAAAACGTGTAGGTGAATTTCAGCAGTGGGCGAGTTTAATTCCGTGAACGTGATGACTTCCTGCCCCCGTGGTTAACCCTTT
Organism: Plectropomus leopardus; assembly: GCF_008729295.1. Lineage (NCBI taxonomy): Eukaryota > Metazoa > Chordata > Actinopteri > Perciformes > Serranidae > Plectropomus > Plectropomus leopardus. Next base: position 26,564,594 of record NC_056474.1, read on the forward strand.
GAAACCTAAGCAAATCGGCTTGATTTCTTTCAAAAACATGGGAAGAAGGCAATGAGCAGAGGAAGAAAATAATTACCCAAAGATTAGAGAGAAATCTGTATAAAGGTACAAGAAAAACACCTGATTATTAGCACCAAAAAAGAAAAAGAGAATTAAAAAATTAAAAAAAGCAAACAGACAAGAAAATGACCTAAAAAAGTGCTTTAAAAAATCTGTTATATGATTTTAAACATGTAACTGTAGACTGCAATTTTTGAAGAAATTCTTGCTGTGAGTGATAAATGTTGAAAAGCTGACACTACACTGCATTACTGGTGTGAATGTGTTAAAATGTTGAATAGTACCAATGATCTAAAAAAATGAGATGTGGAATATGTTAAAGCTTTAAGAAAAGCTGATGCTATACTGCAATGCTGGCTTAAATGTGTAAGAAGAAGGTCAGGAGGAATTGTTGAAAGAGTGTAAAGAGGTCTCATTCATATGGATATCAATGAAATGTTGAATATTACCCCTGAAAAAGGGACAGTTAACTCGATAGATGTTGAGCTTTAAAACCTGAGCAAACTAGCTTGATTTTTGTCCGAAAAACATGGAACGAAAGCAATGAACAATGAAAAAATACTCTAATCATTAGCAAGAAATTCATTAAATTACAAGAAAATTAACTGTATATCAGCACCAGAAAGGAAAAAAAGAAAAACAAAGTAAAAAAAAGAAAATGACCTTAAAAAAGCTTAGAAATTATAATAATTCTGCAAATAATTTTAAATATGCTATTATGATAATTATAAAAACATTTTCCCAAGTGTTTTTCTTTTTTATCCAAGACATTAAAACAATCTTTTAAATCTACTAATTTCTTGCAATTTATGAAACTTTTCTTACCAAGTTGTTCATTGCCTAGTTCCTCATGTTCACAAAGGAAATTTAACCAATTTGATCAATTTTCAAACACATTTTTCAATACCCTATTTGAGAAAGGTGCAGATCTAGAGCCAGGTTTCAAAGTGCTGAAATCCACCTGGTCCTGTGGTTTTAAGGCCGACCGTGGTTCTTGTCTTCCCTTGTCTTTCTTCCCTCCTCGCGCTCTCTCGCTCATGCGTCTCGCTCGGGAACGCTCCCAGAGTTCACTGGCTCATTTCAAGTGGAAAATTAAATCTTCATTAACAATCTTAATTAGAGTTCGATCTCCCCATAGCAAGCCGACAGGGAATCCATAGTGCAACAGGGGGAGACCTGGAGCAGGGAGTTGGTTTCGGCAAAGGTGCGGGAGGGGGGTAGGGATTAGAAGGGGTAATTAGTGAATGGGAACTTCAGGGTAAATTACACAAGAGGTATTTACACTTCAGAGGCAGTGGGAAGGGATGGAGGAGCTGGATAATTAAAGTGGCCTGCTGGTTGGTGACGGACACTGGGATGAGAGTTGTACGTGCGCGAGGTGTTGCTGCAATCCTCGTTTCTGCATTGTTGGCAAACTCCGGCTCAGAGGGAGGGGAGGAGGGGAGGAGAGCAGGGTTAAAGGGGCCGTTATTAGTCAGAAATCTTCATTGGAATTGCTTCTTGTCTTGCTTTTGGGTGACATGGTGTTACTTGAGGCGACATAATCCCTTATCATGCTCCCATAAGCATAGAGCATTTGCCTAATACCAGACAGTAATCATTCAAAGACACTGCTAAGCATGCAGCCCAGCGCTCCCTCTCTTATCCACATTTACATACTACAGCACACTGTTTAGCCACTGCATGCAGGGATTGGGTGCTAAATAAAACAATTATGTTTCAGCATAATTAAAATATGCATTTAAAAAAAACAACCCAGAAAAGTCACTTTTCTTGCAGCTCTTCTTTTCATTTCTGTCAGTAACTGATGTCTTTTCTCGCTGTAGCTCTATTGTGGTTATCTATCCTATCAGAAACCATCAAAATCCCACTGCAGTCCTCTTTGTGGAAGCAATGAGCTGAGGAGAGGAGATTTTTTTTGTGCCGGAGGGAAACCAGGACTAGCCTGAGACCTAATCCTGTAGCAGGAGGCCCACAAAGGCAGCACCGGCCTAAGTAAGACTGTATTTTCCCCTTGCAGAATAGACAATTTGTTTCGGCTGTCCGGCTGCTGCTTTATTTGCAGAGAATGTTCAGATACACGTGGCAGCAGAATATTTCTAAATGGTGAGGGCAGGAGATAGTGTCTGGACCTTGGTTTTTTATTTATCTGCTCCGCGCGGTTTCCTGGGAGCTGAGCCGGTCGACTGCTCCGAGCAGGGTGATCATATCTGCTGTAATGTTGTTGTGGCGGCTCGAGACTCAGGGGAGAAGTCTGCGGCTGTGTCTGTGTGTGTAGATATGTGCATGTGTTGGGAGGTGACAGACTCTATTTACACAACTGATCATTAGAGGCAAAAAAGAAAAATAGAACATGATAACCAATTACAGACACACAAACATAGAGTGCGAGAGAGAGAGTTAAGTGCGTTCATTAGCCCTCTGTGTCAGATTGGTTAATTGTTCAATGAAGTGAGTGGAATAATAAGTTGAGGGGGATGTTATGCCGTTAGTGGAATCTTCATGGGGATTTATTCTCATCAGCTTGGCCTCTTATTGTCCTACATAGATCATGGAGGGAAGTTAACAGCTGAGGGCGGCAGAAAAGGCAGAGACAGTGTTTGGTCAACTGCCCACTCACTAAATACCAACAGACACTCCAACAGTGTGTCTGACCATTAAGAATTCCCCTGTCATCTGGCTGAATTTTTTGATGCAGCACTTGAGCCTTGCCGAATAAACTCTATCTGTCCGTCTGAGTGAGCACAGCACTGGGCGAGCTGGAAATATACTGTTTCCAGTACGGCAGTAACAATAAAAATACGACAACAAATAGGCATTATATACAGTTCTATCATTGAAAGGGGTACTCCAGCATATATATCTGTCAGTGATGTTAGATTTACGAGCAAACTTTCCATTTTGAACCACTTTTAATTCAATCTGCAAGCAGTAGTGAATCCAGAATCCTACTTTTGTTTGATACATGTACAATTGTGCATAATAGACAGGTTAACTTCCAAGAGACTCTAGTTCAGCGTGACTCTTGTTTAGCGCGACTCTCATTCAACGGGACTTTCGTTGAGCGCAAATCTTGCTCAGCGCAACTCTTAATCAACGCGACTCTCGTTCAGCGCAACTCTTGCTCAGTGCGACTCATTCAGTGCGACTCATTCAGTGCGTCTCTTGTTCAGCGTGACTCTTGTTCAGCGCAACTTTAGTTTAGTGCGACTCTAGTTCAGCATGACTCTCATTCAGTGTCACTCTCATTTTGTTCAGTACAACTCTCGTTCAGCACCACTCTTGTTCAGCATAACTCATTCTGTTCCATTCTGGCCAACTCTCATTTAGTGTGACTCTAGTTTAGTATGACTCCCATTGTCTCAACGGGACTCTTCTTCAGTCTTGTTCAAAGCAACTTTTACTTTGCGCAATTCATGTTTAGCGAAACTCTCGTTTCATTCAACCGGACTCTTATTCAGTGCAACTCTTGTGTTGCTCAGTGCAATTCTTGTTCAGCGCAACTTTCCTTTCAGTCAGTGCAACTTTTGTTCAGCACAACTCTCATGTTGGTCAACGCGACTCTTGGTCAGTGCAACTTTCGCTTCATGCAGCGCAACTCTCGTTTTGTTCTGTGTGATTCTGGTGCAGTGCAACTCTTGTTCAACACAACTCTTGTTTCTATCAATGTGACGTTTGTCCAGTTTGATTGACATTCAGCACGACTCTCATTCAGGAGCCCACACCCACTAAGCTGATGACTGAGTGAGCCGCAGCACAATGCACACATTCACTGAGCCGAAGAACAACAGCCACTTTTAACTGAATTCACAAAAGGTATCTCCTTGATGGCTATTTTGCTTGTGTTTATAAGATTGTGGCATGCAACAGAGTTGGTAATTTATTACACAAAGAAATGAATAGAGCTTGTGGAACATAATCTCCCAGCTCTTCCAGCTGGGTGGGGGATCAAAAGTGTCTTTAATAGGTTGGTTCTCTATTAGCGGGTAAGTAACACAACCATGTAACTAACATAGAAAAATCAGTCCTCTCATCACTAATTGTTGAACTACTTGTTTGGTGTAAGGACTCGACTCTGAGTCTCTTTGTCCTTTGTACCCAACTTCTTCTGTTTTAACATAATTTATAAATTACACTGTCAGTATTTTCCATTTATTCTACATTTGTGTTCATATTTTTGCTTTTTATATGCACTCTATGTAGATCATGGATGTAATGATGCAGACTAGGGAATATTGTTTCCTAGAGTCATGACGACCTCTGTGGTGGTGACGTAATATTCTGCCCATTAATTCACACGTATTTCTATTAATTCTCCATTATTGTGCTTTTACAGGGCCTGGATTTCCTTCACTTCCTGGGGGCCTCTGTAGTTTGGGGGCCATTATGCTACAATCAGCTACATGACCATAGACTCACGATTCATAGTGAGTGTCTGAATTATTTAAAACATAAAATGTTTGGAATCAAAACATCACATAACATATGTAATGGAATGCAATTCCATAAATCTGTCTAGCGAGGAAAAATATTACTCAGAAAGATGTGGACACTTCAGAAGTCCTTAACATCTCCTTTCATTTTGTCTTTAAATAGCGTTAAGCTTGTCAAAACAATCTCTGTTTTATAGTTTCACATATTAATTTGGATCCTTTTTTTCCACCTCTCAATTTTTAGATATGAGTGAAGAATTTACTCCCCAACATCTGTGATGTTTATGCCTACAGCATTTATTAAAATGATATATTTTAGATGCGTTGCACCCCATTTGTATCAATTTCCCCCAAATTCAGCTCGACTTATTTGATTTCTTTGGAAACTTTGGGATTTCTGCAAGAAATAAAATTATGAGTATGTATGAGTTCATACAAAGAGTTCAGCAGACAGACAGAGTGAAGAGGCCTACATAACCAAATCTAAGGATACAATCACCACCACCCATTCATCTGTAATTCTCACAATATGAATGATTAAAATTGACAATCATCAATAAAATAACTCAACAAAAAAGACACATTTAGAACATGCCCATGCCTGCCCAGTCACCTAGTTCCCATTCAGTAATTTTCCATCCACCCTGGTTTCCCGCTCCTCAGGATAAGTCACGCCCACCTCATCAAGGCAACTCAGTTCACCTGTTCCTGATTACACACAGCCAGTATACAGACCAGCCTCACAGACACCTTTTGCCTGATTGTTCTTTGCTGTTCCCATGCAAGACTTTCCCTGACTCACCTGTATGACTTGCCTCCTTGTTAAAATCCTCAACCTTCTGTTTCTGACCATAAGCTCTGCCTCCACATTCTCAGAGTCTGTTTTGCCTTTTCCTCTTGGCTGTGTAGAGTTTTTTCCCCAGCGGCTGTTCATCTGCCTGCGCTAGCCTTTGATGTGGAGTTATTTGCCATGTGGTGGCCTACACCGTCTTTGTGTGTGCGCCACAAAGATTACTCACCGTTATCAGTTCCTTAACTCCTCGCTTGGCCTGACCCACCTTCTTCCTGCTTGTCACTGGTGTCTTTGTGTCTCCCGTGCGCTTATCTTTGTTGGATGTCATCTCCTGCTCTTTCATGGTACAGCAGCGCACTACTGAACCGCAGGGGCGTTTCTAGGGAGTGGCCTGGGGTGGCACGGGCCACCCTTTAAATCTGATTGGCCACCCCATGTGCCACCCCATTGTGACTGGCTATCTGCCCAGTCAGTTTGAAATGTTGACAAGTAAACTGAATTTTTGTTTATCAGTGCAATTCAGTCTTAAACCTGAGAGGGAGTAATGTCGCAGAGTACCAGAGTAATGTCTAACCTTCTACCTTCTAACCATTTTACAAACAAATAAATTGATACAACTATTAAAAAGTTTGCTCTCACAGGATTTTTTTTGGCACTTGAATGTTGTTGGAACTTGATACTTTCTAGCATGCTATTTACTTTTGGAGGAATAATTTCTTTCAAAAAGTATGGAAGCTCTAGTTTGAATTTGTGTGGTGTCACTGTGTTGTGTTGTGTTGTGTTGTGTTGTGTTGTGTTGTGTTGTGTTGTGTTGTGCTGTGTTGTGTTGTGTTGTGTTGTGACAACACTGCAATGTTAGTAATTAAAGTAGGTATAGATGGTGGAGACAAAAATGGCAAATTAAAGCTATGTCAATGCGTGTGCACGCAGCAGCGCTCGCACTTCATGCCACCCCTGCATACGTCCGAGCCCCACCTGGTCCACCCTAGTAAAAAACATCTGGACACGCCACTGCTGAACCATCTGTTATGTGTGCGCGTGGGTCCTGCAGACGCCAGTAACTCAATTGCCTTCTGCTTTGGCGTGGCCTGCAGAAGCTTTTGGATCAATCCTGAGCCTCAGGAGACCCCAATTTGGGGAACTGAAATTTCCTGTTGCTCATCCTGTGTTCTGCTAAGAGGTGTATTAAAGGCTATTACGAACCGTCCTTTTTGTCAGTGGTGCTGCATCTGGGTTCAAACCACACCTGTTACAAGAACAACATAACACCTCATCAAATCCAGTTTTTGCTGACTTTGACTTGTTAAACTTCCCCCCTTCCTGCAGTAATGCAGAAGTGCACCCTGGGGAGAACACACACTCATCTGTAATGTTTGAAGTCAGAGGTGCAAAAGGCTTAAAAATGTCAATCTCTCTGTCTTTTAACACCACTTACCAGCTTGCTGTTACTGTAAATGAATCTTGAATGAAGCTGTGCATGCAGGAGTGTTGGCTCCTCCAGCTTCACAGCAGTCATGAACTGTTTCTGAGTTCATGACAATAACAGTAATGAACTGACTGATGTGCCATATTGTGCTAAATGTAGGGCACTTTATTAAAGCATCGACAGTTCCACTGAAACTGAAACCGCAGCATGTCCAGCATCGCTTACATAAACAGGCCCAGCCAGCTGAACACTTCAGTGTGAGTCTGCTGCCACCTGCTGGACTGATATCTTTTGACCAAAAAGTTGGATTTCTTTCTCTGCTTATATTCATTCAGAGACTGGTCTGGAGCCTGTCCCAGCATGCACAGAGGGAACACCCTTCACAGATCATCTGTTCATTACAGAGCTAACTCACTCGTACAGACTATCATTCACACTCACACCTTTGGTCAATTAAAATTCTCCAGTCGGCCTGAATGGGCTGCACGTCTTTGGAGTGAAGGGAAAGAAAATCCAATCCCACAGAGACTTAACGGAGCAGATGCAGGGCCGAGAAATCAAACCTTCTTTTTGCGAAATAAGCACACAAAGAAGTCAAGCTCCAGAACACCCTATAAGAATTTCAATTTGTTCGAAGAGTTTGTTAAAATGATTTATTGCATTAATCACATCTGATGTGAGGGTAGGGGTTCTATGTGCGTGGTGCTTTCTGGATCTTAATGTCATCATAGGAATATCATATGTCTGTAATAATGATGAAAAAACAACAGCATTATGCCATTATAATGTTAGTGTAAAATGACATTTCTAAACTTAAAGTCCAGCTCTGTATCCTCCAGCAGAACAAAACACTTCATGAAATTGCTGTCGCTTCAGAAATCCTAAAATTGGGATAGATGTCACTAAGTGGAGAAGCTGTAATCCTGCTCTGGCACTGCAAAACTCTTAAATGTATTATATTTGTGCATGATGTCTGTGTGACAACTCTAATAAGATTATGCAAGTATTATTGGATTTCTGTAAAGTCTCTGATGAGCACTATGTATGGCTAAAAAGGCAGCCATGAAAAAGGTAATGTCATGTTTATTTGGGGAAAAAAACACAGGAAAATTGTTATTGTGATTATAGTATAATTTAGCTGTGATTATTAAACATTTTGAGATCAATATTCCTATAAAGTGATCTTCTAGAGAGAAAACCTATTACAGCATTTTCATTTAATTGCCAAATCAGCTATTTCCCTTTATTCCCCCCCTTTTTCTCCTGATCTTAAAGTCTAATATGGTATTCTATTATCCGCAGACTGAGCTGGCATATTTGATGAAGGTGACAAAATATAAAAATGATGAAGGAAAATTGCTATTACACCAGATATGGTCTATCAATCATTCAATTAGACTCACTCTCAAAAAAAGTCAAATTGTCTGTTATAAAACAATAACAGAAATCAAACCATACTTATGTGTAAAAAAGTGCTGTCATAAGTTGGTGTCATTTACAGATGTTTATTAGCGCATGTCTAAGAATCCATTTTATTGAACAATGTTTCACAGCCAGGGTCTTAGAGATGCCAAATAGAAATATTTCACAGTTTTCTGTAGACTTCTGAAATAGTCTTTAGTTCAAAATCATGTTTATAAGCAGTAATCATGCAATAAGAGAAGTTAATTAAAAGAATACTTCACCCACAAAATGATCATTTCCATATCAGTGAATCATGCTGCCTATAATCTGTGAAGAAAACATTGTTTTTTCGTATGCCTCTATGGAAAACAGCCAGTGTATTGATTTATTGTTCAATTGGGGGCCACTTTAACAACAGATGAAAAATGATAATGATATCATTATCACGTATGATATCAAAACATTCATTTACAAACTCATACACGTAATCCCAACACGTCTAGTCAAATATCATTGCTTTGTCAGGGGAATATCCCATCTAAATATGCTATTTTCCAGCATCTGTTCTGATGTTCTGCAACAGCATGTAAATTTACACTCACTGTGTCTTTTATAAATATGGTTCCATTTTTACGGGAAATGTGCCGTTTCTGCTTGTTACGTGCTTGCAGTCCTTTTTCAAAAATACACTTACAACATAGGTAAAACACATTTTTATTTTCATTTTCTTGCGCAAAAATGCATGTGATTAGATTTAGAAAAAACATGGTTTGACTCAACATTCTCATGAAATATATATGTAATATAAGTGTATATGATATTGCTCTGAAGGTTGCCTCTTTGCGTCTGTGTTTGACACAAACATCAGTGACAAAGTGGCAGTATTTGGCTAGTTGGGAGTGAGAACAGACTAATAATCAAAATCTCATTTATCCAAAAGTATAACCAATACTTCTCAGACACATTAATTTTCTCCAAAAAAAAAAAAAAAAAAAAATCCCCTTGGCTTCGAATCGAGAATAAATGAGTTTCACTTTCTGTTCAGTTTTAAATAGTAAGATTTTAGTGTTTCGCTAATAGATCCAAAATCTATCCATCCAATCTTTTACTTCTGATTAATGAAAAAAAGTTGTGTATTTTGCTTTTAAAGCATGTCAAACTTTGCTGCCATCTTCATATTAGAAAACCTGTCATTCAGTTTGAGATTGATAGCACTTTTTAATCCTCAGATCTGTTCGCATTTGGATCATGGACCCTTCAGTAGTGAGCTTTCAACACTTGTTTTTTTTTCTTCTTTGCACCCTGACTAAATGTGGCTGTAGAGACCAACTGGTGTCTCACAAGGCCTTGGGCTGCCGTGACTCTACACTGCTCTGAATTTATTGCAGAACTAAATCTGATTTTTCAGATGCAGTAACTCAGAAAAGTGACATTACGACAGTACTGCTACTGCAGCAGGTCAGGGGTTGTTGGGATATGTGCTCGGCTTTAGGAAACGGGATGGAGACATGTATGCGTTGGATGTACTTTTGCCCTCATCCACTAACTTTTTCGACACACCATGGGTTGTTTTTTTCTATTTTTTCTCAAAAGCCTTCCAGTCAGCTTATTCTGTTTCATCCGACAGTATGTCCATCAATCTGCAAACCTCTGCCTGCCTCCTCTGCCCTCTGGCTTCAAACATCATCTCAAACAATCATATTCAATATTTGGTTCCAAATACCATAAACTGAGGCATGCCGAGAATCCACCATGTGAGGCTTTTTGCAACATGATACAGAAAAACTTCTTGCACTGCGGCCATGTTCCAGTTTATGTCTTCACTGCTGGAAGAAACCATGAAAATTTAAATTTGATTTTTTTTGCTGAGACCTACAGCAAATCAAGTAAATTACTGACTGTATCTTTGAACAAAATAAAATGTGGACTCTTTAATTCAGAAAAGGTGCATCTGTAGGAGGGCCAATTCCTCCTTTGGCATCTTTTATCTATAAACTGTTTGTATTCCACTGACTTTTCTCCAACTCTAAGTCACAGTAATTGCATTTTCAACATTAGGCTCAATTCCCCGTTGAGCAACAGCTACAAGAGGTCAAGAGAAACTCCCATGAGAGTCTTCGGCACAAGACGAACTGAAGACAATAGCCCATTTAGTCTCAAGATAACAATTTAATATATTTCACAGACTTATAGACTCGGTAGGTTTTATAACCCAGCTGTCTCAAATCCTTCTCCTATGATCGCTGTCATCAGTCCCCTGCTGAGGCAGCGCTGGAAAATATAGACCACAGCTGCTTTCTTGATAGCTGCTGTGAAGGATGGGCAAACAGAGCTGTCAATAAAATTAAAGGCAGAGGAGGAGGAAATCGCAAACTGGGGCTCAGAGGGTTTGGATAAAGAAGTGGCGCAGATGAATACAAGTGGAGCACTTAGTCCGTAATTAGGGGCACAATAAATCTTTTGAAAGTGGATATTTAAAAGTGTTTCCTTCCAAAGTGGTGAAAAGGGAACACTTAGGGATCCTTGGGTGAATTCCAGATGGTCCCCAGAAAATTTTAGTAGTCATTTAGTTTTAATTCCCCAATTAGCACATATTTATTTATCAGGTTTTATTCCTCCAGTCTTTATTTAACCCTTTATTAACTGAATAATATGCTACATTAGGAGAAATAGCTATAAATGAACTTGGACACACTGTTACATTAATGCAGAGCACCTAAATCCAGGTCCAGTCTTCATACGACAGCACTGTGTTAACACGCATGTTAACTGCAGCAGCTGCTACTTTCCTACCTGCACGACATACGTGGTCCACTGAATATGATTTCTAGTAATTTCAGTGACCTTGTAGTCTTTCATGTTGTAACACCATCACATTAAAATCTCCTTCTGGCAAATATGTATGTCTACGATGAAGTTTTGGGGGGGGTAACAGAAAACGTTCCCTTAAAGTACCAGATTTCATGGTTCCTAGAAGATGAACCCTATGTTCACAGATCCCTCTAAAAATAAATCTAGCACCACCACCAGGTCAAAATCTGCCATTCACAAACACCATTGATCCATAAGAGGGGATATGGAAAAAAAAACTAATGGCTATCTAGTGGCTTACCTTGAATTTGTATCAAGTTTTATAGTCCCAAGAGGATCACTCCCAGTCAGAGACCTCTGATCTTTTTGTACCATCAGGACATAATTTCCATATGCATACACAAAAAATCTCAACATAATGAACAATAGCCATTAAAATACATCTACAGTTGTTTCCTGCTTTCTTGCCTACAAAATATTTGTGGTCCCCAGAGGTTGATTCCTAATGATTTTGGTGGCATCCTGGCCATCTGATCTTTTTGGTTAATAACCCCATCAGGTCAAAATCTCATCTTGACCAACACTACGGTATACAATTAAGTTCTGTAAAATCATAATAATAACAATAACAATAACAACAACAACAACAACAACAACAACAACAACAACAACAATAATAATAATAATACATTTTCAATTAAATTCTCTCCAACTTTTTAATCGTCTCATTCTTTTTGGAGCCCTCAAACAATTTTTGTAGCACCACCAGGTTAAGTCTATTGTTCACCAATACATAGTCTCAAAAACTAACAGCTAAAAACAAAAAATTACAGCTGATTTTTGAAATTGGCTGAGAAATTTCATGGTCCTAGGAAGATGAATCCTAATTTCAGCAGGTGATGTTTTTCTAAATTATAATTGGAAAAAAATGCAGTTGCCTGCAGATGGTTCCAATATTACTGCAACCATTACTTTTACCTGCAAGATTTTCTTGGTCCCCAGAAGGTGACTCCTACTGATTTTGTTCATCTATTAACACAATGAGGTCAAAATCTTCCTTTTGGCGAACAATTACATCTATAACAAAGCATCTGAAAACTAATGGCTAATTTTGACAAAAAATGTTATCTGAATTATCATGATCCACAGCAGATGAGCCCAGAAGTTCCTTGAATACCACATTTTGATACGCTTGAATATCAAATATCTGTTCCATATTTATACACGCCATCAATATTCCACACTTGCAACACCTTCAGGCAAAAAAGTGTCACCTTTCCAAAAAAGACAGTTTGTCTCATAAAGAAAGAGACAGATTGCCAATAAAGTTGCTGAGCTCTGTAGTGCTCCCAGGGGGATGAACCATTTCAACTGTAATGTCCTGAAGTCCTTATAGCACCACCTTCAAGGCCATACATTTATGGATATTACAGTTAAGGCTCCAACAAATCTGGATCTTTAGTGGTTTTTTTTAACACCATCACATCACAGCATGCAGTGAAGATTTCAGCCTGTGTGGTTTTAGACTCTCATTTGCTCTTTTTCCTCTATTACAGGTTTGGCATGTAGCTAATGGCTTCTACATTCCAGGACATCTGCATAAATTGCCTGACTTGGCATGCATCTCTCCACTGTCATTATTAATTAATACACTATGCTGTCTAATGATAGTTAGATTTAAGAAGGGGATCACACACATCCACACAAAAACTAACACACACATTCGCACAAAACAGATTGGAATAATTAGTTTATTTTTACATTTTGCTCTTAGTTCCAAGGACACATCTAATTACCATGGATCATATAATAAAATATTTCTCTTCTTTTGGAAAAATGCTGAAATAAGGTACAGAATTTCTTGAAAAACTTGGAAAAAAAGGGGTGTTACTGAAAAGTTCTGTCTTTTGTTGTCATTGAAAATGATTTTTGTCCCACATCTTTCCTTGTTTATTCCTCAATTTCTACGAAAGCCAAAGACCAAAAATAAAGGAGAGGACATTTGTCACTTGTGCAAAGCCTAAGAGAACAGTTCCTCTGTTTGTTTTGTTGCCTGCTGGTTATTGAAAAGTAATTTGATTTGGAGGCGGTGATCGATTAGTAACTTTGTGTTCATCCTGCACCTCCGCTGCAAAGTATCAAAAGGTACAACAGTTTTCAAATGAACTTTGTCATGCTACGTGGTGTTGCTGTTTATACAAGAAATCCTTAAACTGCAGTAGATATATCATCTACCAAACTATCAGTGCTTCTTTTAACATTCTTACTTTGATGCTGAAATGAGAAGCGTCTGTGCTGCATATAAATCGTTACCCTAATAAATCATTAATCCTGTCTTAAGTCTAGAACACCCCTGTGACATGTTGAGAAAATCCAGTTTCAGAGAAAATAAACTGGTTTCAAGACCTTGTTTCAACTTGATTGAAGGTGTTCTGAAAAAGACAGATGAACATTTCTTTTCCAGATTGTGCAATGAGTCCCAAAAGAACTTTCCTCATTTGACTGGCAGATTGTTGATTTTTTTTTTTTTTTTTTTTTTGACTGAAGGTGAGATAAAATGACATAAAACACTGGGAAACAGGTTGGAGCATGACAGCTCAGTTATACTCTCTAACCCTGTCTCTTTCAGCCTGACCAGTCTGACTACCATCCTGAAGAAACCCACCGTGAGCTCAGCTCTCGCTGGGAAACTGTCTAGCCCGAGGGGCAGATCGTGGCAGGGGTCTGCAGGAGAAATATCCTCCAAAAAAAAAAAAAAAAAAGACGACCTAATCTTTGATCATTTTCGCTACATCAAAACTCCTACAGCTTATTCCCACCTGGAGATTACTATCATATTCACACAAGTCCATTAGATCAAATCATGCTGAGTGAGATCAGATGGAGATCGTATATATGTTTGTGTGTGTGCATGTCTGTGTGTGTTTTCTGTGACATTATTTTAATGATATAATTATAATAATTATGAACATAGTTTTCTCAATATTTTCCCTAGTTTTTTTGTCAATAATATTTGATATTCTCCCACAGCTAATTTTCTGGTCATTTTTGTTACCTTTTCCTTCCTTTTTTTTTGGTAATTTATGGTACATTTCTTGCAAATTTGCCCATTATCCTTTCTTGTTTTGGAAAAACATCAAACCAATTTTCTCTGGTTTCAGAGATTCAAATGCTTGTGAAAGGCGTTTGAACGCAGCACAAGAAAATCGATGTTTATCCAGCTGTTAAAGAGTTAAACAACCAGAAAAGTGAGCTGTAAAGGCATGAGATTGGTGTGATCGCCTCTGGTATAAAGAGTCGAAGTGTTGCCCAAAAAAAGTTGTACACCTTAAAATTTCATTTACAATAAGGGAATGTATTATTGGCAATAACTCCAGCACACAGTTTTCCACTGCTGAGAGTTTAGAGACGTATTGGTAATGAAATCTGACAATATCATCAGTTTTTTTTTCCCTGTTTTAACAAATCTATTGTGTGTGGGTCTAAAGATCTGGCTCATTGTTTCAGTGTCAAACAGCCCACCACCAGCTGGATCATCAAAACTTTTGTAAATCTTTTGAACATATTGCTCACTGTTATCTGCCATCAAATATCCACCATGCACTGTTACACCAAATAATATTTACTGCACCGAGACCTTCATCTTTACTGTTATATTGCGATATGTTTTCAAAGTGTAAACTCAACACTATCCTGACAGGAATGATGTAAGTGTCAACCCTTAACCCGTAGAGTTATTATATATCTATCTGCTCTGGCTCCGTGGGTTAAAAAGCATTCTTTCAGCTCTCTGACATTCCTCCTCTCATGGTTGTCAAAGAGTTCACCATGAATGACCCCGTGTCCTGCAAAACTGCAGCAGTAAATGCAGAACATCATCAAATGTATTAAAGAGAGAGCATCTCTCTCTCTTCAAAATGAATGCAGTGCAGTAATATAAAAAGGTATATCTAGTGACGTTCTACTGACCTTGGAGGCATTCTGTGTTTCACAAAACTCTTATTCAAAAAGGAATAAAATTTATGGCCTCTGAAATAGAGGGCATAAAGGATCAGACACAGCTCTGATTATCCTTAACAAATCTCTGCAGCTGAAGTTGGCATCTAATGAAATAGATGAAATGAGAGAAATGATTATTTTAAAAAAACACATTATTTGTATATTATGTCTCCTAAAGCTTAAAAAACAGTTTAAGAAGGGAAAAAAACATGACAAATGATAGATGTAGTTTTATAAAAGATGATGCATGCATTGACAAACATAGAGAGATTAATGAGGGTAAAAATTTTAAGCATTCATTAATCCTTTGAAACTTGGACAAATTGGCTTGATATTTTTCAAAAACATGGGAAGAAGGTAATGAGCAAATAAAGACGAAATGACCCAAATATTAGCAAAAAAAATATGAAAAGCACAAAAAAAATTCCCCGAAAATTGGCAGGAAAAAAAAGAAAATGACAAGAAGTGTGCCAAAATTATAATAATTTCAACATAATTTTACACTTTCTAAATCTATTAATTTGTGGAACATTACTGAGTCACATATTCAACATAGTTGACATTTAGCCAATAAAACCACCCCCTCCAGCCACAGCCCCACCTCTCTGACTTTGTCCATTGTCATTGTCCACCTGTCCACCAGAGGCCCTCAGACTTTCCCTTGTGCTGCAGTCACCTGACTCCCTCATCCACCTGCTCAGTTGTTTCCATTTCCCCTCGTTAGCTCTGCAGTACCTTTATAACCGGCCTGTTTCTGCTCATTCCCTGTCTGATCACAAAGTTGCCGTGTGCTTCTTTTGTCTTTTGAGCCTCTGGAGTCTGTCTCTCTGTCTGTCTCCATACCTGTACCTGGCTGTAAGTCTATATCTGTACACCCTCACTTCAACAACAAGTCATTGAAGTCTACCACTCTGCCTGCATTGTCTGTGTTTGGGTCTAATCCTGTATTTCCTGAGTCACAACAAAATTGCATTGTGACAGCAGCTCATTAAGTTTTGTCAGCCAAACAATATGAAAACAGCACAGTAAAATGTAGAATGGAAATCTACTTTAATAAGCAGTACGACTTCACTGACAGCATTAAGTCGTCACTCATGACAAAACCATGTGCTGCTGCTGGTTGAAGCTGCATTGATTGGAACTATATTTTGTTCATACTAGAGAGGCTGTCTGTATCCATACTGAGCCTTCCTGCCACAACAGATCAATAAGCCCACAGACAAATGACGACACCACACTGTGCAAACTTTATTTTAGGAAACCATCTGAAAAGCTCACACTGCTCTCAATAAATAAAACAAAAGATTTGATGTGTACAGGGTCCGGGAGAGGTGATGCATCCGTGGTGCTTCAATCAACAGTGGTGAGTTAACACTTTCCTTGATGCTAACAATGAATTCTCACACATTGCAGTAGATGCAGTAGATAATCAGTCCCATTTCTTTTTTCTTGAAAATTAATTTTGGGAGGTCGAGGGGTTTGTAATGGGTGGGCGCTGTATCTCAAAGCTCCCTCCTTGGCCGCGGGCCCGGCTCAGTCTCAGTGCTCTCATCAACCTCTTCTCTAGCAGCAACAGAAGGCAGCTGTTTCAGCAAAAAAAGCTCAGATAAATCCAGTGTAAACGGCCTGTCCAAATGGAAGAAAGACAAAGTTGGTGAAGAGGTGGAGAGCACAGTGGAGCAGTTAGCAGCTATAGAGAAAGATATTTCCCTCAGGAGTTTGTGAAGACTGAAACAGCTAAACGGAGAGCAAATGTTGGATTTATATTTATCAAGTGTCTAAAAACGTGAGTCTAATGAGACAATAATGTTGCTCTGCGTGGTCTTGATGTATGAATGTTTGCTAACAGGTTCAGTGGAACCCCTAGTAATTTTTCATAGGGGTGGCCAAATGAGACCAATGCAGTGGCACACCAAACGAGAAACCAAAAGTGAAATTTAGGGAATCTATTATGCTTTTGAAGTATATAGGCTAGCTGAAAATTACATCAATATGAGAGTTACGGAATTGCAGACTGAAGCCCTGTTTCCATTGCACAAAACCCCACTAACACCCACTAACATCTGGCTTTTTTTAAAATAAATTGGGAAAGGTTGTAATCAGCATTCAGACCGGATAAAATTACTCTACAGGAGTCACAAGTATTTACTGGCTCTGACTCGGATGGGTATTGATGGAAATGCAACACCCAGGTAAATGTTTTCATTTTAGCTCCCTTACAGGCAAATTGATATAACAGGCTACCCAAAATACCATCCATCTCTATCCAAGCAGCACTCAAACATTGATCTAAATTAGTCTGCGCCAATTTTGAATAATAAACTTGAATAAGTAAGAGATATAAAATAAAATTAAAAACAAAAACAAAAAAAATGTTTACTGGGCTCCATGCTGCTTTCCTCTGTTTACTACAAACCTGTGTGCACAGCTCTGGTTTATTGGCAATGGGAAAGGACATATTGAGTAGGGTCATCCATGTTTAAAAAACCTTGGGTGGAAAAGGGATGATACACTTCAGTTTCTTATTTTACAGTTAATATTGATAATTGTCTGATGTGCGCAGACTAATAGCAGTTGAGTTAACATTTTGAGTTCCATTGCAATTCTGTTTCAGTATGTTATGTGTCTGTACATGTTAGGTGATTGATTGTTTTTCAAATATGCTGATCATCATTTTCCTTAAATATACAAATATTTAGCTTACAAGTACACTGATTTTCAAGAACAAAACAATAACTGGTAACAAGCCTTCTCAAGTTTAGGGTGGGTACCCATAATACCTTTTTTCATTCAGATATCTTGAGTTGAGTTCGAAGGACCCCTTTAAAAATGACTATGCCAGTTGTTTCCTTGTGAAATTTAGCCTCACTGTTGAATGTTATTTAGCCCCGTGTGATAAACTAAGCTGAGTTGGTTGGTATCAATGGATACTTTAGGTTGTCTAGTTTCACAAGATGCCACTACTTTGTGTGCCACAGCCTCTAAAAGACAGTAATATTAACCTCCAATTATTTTCGCCGGGAGCGGCATCTGGGAGGGGGTCAGCAAATGTATCAAAGGGGCCAACACCCTCCTGCCATCATCTCAACACTGCCATTAGTCAAATATTAAAGGTGGAATAATGAAACAGAGTTATTGATTAGTGCACCCAATTTTAATTCAATATTTTTTTCATTAATATTTAATTTATGTAAATTTAATGAATCTTCCACATTGGAAGTCATTTTAAAAGGCAATCAGTGACTTACTGATTATAATTACTGAAACAATGCACAATAATAAGTGGTGAGCTTCATGCTCAGTGCTAAAATCATGAAAGAGACAAGGCTACAGAGCACAAAACTGCTATGTATGGAGGGTTTAAAAAGGTAAAGCAATAAAATACATTTATTCAAGTGTAGTTAAGTGCAACTTTGAGGTACTTTTCTTGAGTGTTTCCACTTGAAAATGCCCATAATTTACCATGCTATAAAATCTTAATGCTGTAAATGATTTCAAATGTAAATATTTGAGTGAGAGGCTCAGTGTAAGTGTTGTGGTGTCAGGAGACACACTGATGCTGCTCTATTGAGTGGAATAGAGTAAACTGTTTTGATTTGGCATTTTCACACCAAATTAGGTTTTCATTGCTGTGCTCGTTCATTTCTATGTTCAGGATGCACATCCAGATCTGCAGAGAATCAAACTGCATTAACTAGGCTTCACTTAATTTGAGGAGAATAGCAGTATGTTCTGTGTGATGCAATAATGTGGTGTTTGTTACCATCAATACGTTCAGATGCGCAAAACTACACTCCTCTCAATTTCTCCAAATTATACTGTGTTGAGTGTAACTGATGTAGTCATGCTTCCCATCCAGTGCATGCTGGGATGGACTCCAGCCCCGCCTGCCCTAGAGAAAGAACAGATGGGCAAAGAAAATTAATGAGTAAATGAATGAGGAACTGCAGGTTTGCCTGGCTGGGCTGCTCACCTGCTGATCACTGATTCTTAGGATCTGTAGGAAAATTGCTTTTTAGTACTTAAGATTTTAAATACATCCATTGTTGATCTGATATCAGGAGCTTTCAATTATAAAAACTTTTAAATCTTTCTAATTATGGACACATGTTTTTTGGTTTCATGGTCAGTGCACATATGTAAAAATATAAAACCAAATGATATGTTTATTAATTCTACTCTTTACATTTGTATGCCTTCATGCCAGGGATAGCTGTGGCTGGAGGCATTATGGCTGTCCATCTGTCCATCTGTCTGTCCATCCTTCTGTCCATATGCCCGTCCCATTCTCATGGCCGCGACATCTCAAGAACGCCTGAAGGAAATTTCTTAAAATTTGCACAAAAAAACCTGTCCCTTTGGATTCATTTTTTTTTTTTAATCTTTTCCATTTAAAAAAAATATTAATTAAAAAACAGTAACAGAAAACAGGTTAAAAAGAATACAGAAAAACAGGTGCTGGAGGGGTCAGAAACCCAAATGGGCTTATAGAAATACCTCACCAAATGTAATACAATAAATTACATTTGATACAATAAATTACAATATGTTGATACCAGCAATAAAAAAAATGGGGTCACGACAAAAAGATCAAGACTAAATGATGAACTGATCAGATATTGGTGGTCAGTGTCAAGGTAAGGGTGACCTTACATCCGTCACATTCTCGTGAACATGATATTTCAAGAAGACCTTGAGGGAGCATCCTCAAATTTGGCACAAACGTCCACTTGGACTCCACAATGAATTCATTAGAATTTGGGTGTCAGAGGGTCATGGTCAAGAAGACCCTGCGACCATCTCATTCTCATGAGAGCAATAGCTCAAGAAGGCCTTGAGCAAGTTTCCTCCAATTTGGCACAAATGTCCACATAAGATCAAGACTGAATTAATCAGTCAAAGGTTAAAGATTAACAATGACTTCTCAAATGACATTTTTGGCCAAAACCCATTAATTCATGTGCTAATTATGACAAAATTTCACACAATTGTCTGCTAGGACATAATGATGAATTGATGGCATTTTATATCCAAATGTCAACCTCACTGTGACAATCAAATGTTTTGCACTTTTTTTTGGCCATTGTTCAACATAATTACTCAGGAACAAAGGGGAAGACATTTGTTCGGATAATGAATTGGTGACACTCATCTCAGGTGTCCACCTTTAAACTGGCAGTTGGAACATGCGTGTGATGTATGTGAAGCACGTCCATGTCTGTTTTCCCAGATATGGATGTAAACTGTACGTGCAACTTGAGTGGTTTGTGGCGGTATACACCCGCAAAGCAGTAATTCTGGTTCTTTCAAGGAAACATTCTGCTGTTATCTACTTAAAATCGTAGTGTGATACATTTCAATTTAAAGTGTGTATTTTCAGTAAGGTAGATACCTCCATGATGTATGAGAGAGCAGTATTCCTCCTAGTTTCACAGCCACACCTGTGACAGTCATAATCACCACATACACACACAGTAACTTCTAGCAGACTGTCATTTTCAATAACTGCCACCTGTCACATTGCAGTTTTCTGCTATTCACAAATATCGGCATGCTTATAGGAATAAACTGACTGAGAGAGACTTTGTGTTATATTAACGCATGATGATGAAGTGGTAATCATTCAAAGAGCATTTCTTCTTCTTTGTGTTAAACAGTGAAGAGCATTAAGCTAATGTTGCAATACCTCCCCCTTCTGTATAATACTATCATGTCAGTCGAATCTGGTAAATTCTGCATCATATTCCATATATTTACACATTCAACAAACAGCTGTTATTCAAAAGTTTTTTTGTGAATTTTCTGTGGTCTTGAGTTGCATCAGATATATACATATATACTATCCTATAGACATAATTCATTGACAATATGGAAGACATGTTTGCCTTTTCAATTTGCATGTATCGGGAATTAATAAACACATTGCACAAGTGTTTTTATCAATTATATTTATGCATTTGTGATGCAAGACTTTTTGACCATTTACAGAGGCAATGAAATGCCATAAACTTCCACAATTTCACAGAAGGCAAGTCCCTTTCCTGTAAATCATGTAGATGATTGAGAGAGCTCTCTCTCTCTCACGCACAGCCACCGATCACACACCCATGAGTCCCATTCTCAAATGCATAAACATTTGCCCACTCTTCTGCTCGAGCAATTTCCAAACCATGCTGCTGAATTAAATGGAGTGTGCTTAACCATGTCACTCTTAAACTTTCACCCTCAACTAATGCAAGCTGTGTGCACACATAGTAATTTTAGCTCCCATTTAAAAACTTGGTGCTTGAATACATTTATTGACTTTTTAAATCCATTATAACTCTGCCTCTTGCTTTAGTCCCTTTTTACCATACACTCTCCCAAAAAAACCTTCCCCTTTAATACCAAGGACCAGTAAGTAATTATTAGTTTTGACTATTCCTAAAGCTTGCCACAGAATTCTTCAGGGTCTTGACTCAATTGAAATGATTCAAAAACTTTCCAAAGGTGAAAATGTGTGTGTCACATAGGTTTTTACAGGCAGTCAGGCTTTGTAGTCAAGATTATTGGAAGATAAAATACAAGTCAGGAACACAGCCAACAGTGTGATAGTCCTCTCAGTTAGCACTACTTTCACAGTCGACACCATATTGACATGTTACGTATATAAGAGTGGCCAAACTGTGCCCTGGTGGTGGTGATTTTTAGTGGGAGTGTGAATGTACACAACAGATTTTATGCCATTTCATCCCTCAGCTTTCAAAATATGCTGTACACAGACAAAGAAAACAAACACAGACGGATGGAAATAACTTATGGATGCAGCAAAATGGATAAAAATCAGTGAAGATTTTTTTTTACCCCCAAGGCACCAAAAAATCCCCATTCTGTTATTTTGTTGGCTGTCTGTAGTTCAGATCCTTTTTGTAAATGCAATAATTTCTCAGTCATTAATGACATAAAAGCAAAACTGTCAATTCTTCTGGACAAACATCAAGTAAATCTGGAGTTTTCACTCACGCTGTGGATAGAGGTGCTGTTTCAGCCTGGCTGCTGTCTGCCCAACTGAAGAAACCTGCTCTCTTTCACATAATGAATGCAGCAGAGATACAGCAAGCAGGACTACAGATTTCCTGAGCACTTGCTTATTGACTCTTCTCGAGGAGAGGCAGCAAAAATCAATAGATTTGTCACTAGGCTCTTGTTTTGGAAGAACATGTTGCAAAAGGGCTTAGTGTTGTCACATGCTGTTACACAAGTGCTAATTTGGCAACACTGGGGTAGTTTTAAGTGCGCCCCATCAGGTCACCTGTTGCATATAGGATTTTTAAAAAGTGTCGGGGCAAATAGGTATACTTCTGTTAAAGGATATGTCAACTAGTTCTTTGATGAGGCAACTTAAAGGTCAAGTGTGTAAGATTTAGGGAGATTTAGTGGCATCTAGTGGTGAGGACTTGAAGTGAAACTTCTCCTGGGTAGAAGTTTTTCAGCAAAATATCTGCATCAGGTTTCATCCGCTCCAAAACAAACAAGCCCAGTGATCAAAATTGGGAAAAATACTGAATAAAGCAATTTTGTGTTACAAATTGAGGTTTTTCCAGTGCTGCTTGTGAAAGATGGGTGTTTTAAGTATGGTGGCCTATGCAAAAATGTAGCAAAAATGTGCTGGAAATGTGGCAAAAATATGAAAATGTGAAAGCGTGAATGACGATCTCCATAGATAAGAACCAGCTCCAGGAACAGCTCATTCTGATCATTCTTATTTTCATATTCAGCTGAAAAAAAACACATATATATATATATATTAGGGCTGTCAAACGATTAAAAATTTTAATCAGATTAATCGCAGTTTAAAAATGAATTAACCATGATTAATCACCATTCGAACTATGTCCAAAATATGCCTGTCAACGAGACTCACAGTGATGCTTCTCTGTAAGATGTGAGCGATACAGGGCATGTGATCGAATGGTAGAATATGAGCCGCAGCGATCATATTGCGTGCACTGTCAGTCCCTACTGGTGTAACCTTTTCTTTAATTCTCCACTTGCATGCTACAGTTTGGAACTGTTCTGCACATGCCTCTGCAAAGTGACGTTCTTCTGTTTTCATTATAGTTCGTGCAAAGGACGTCAATTCCCATGCTTCAGTAATTTGATGTGCAGTTACTCCCAGGTAATTGTCATTACTCACTGACGTCCAGTGGTCTCCTGTCAGGGCGACATATTCCACTTGAGCTAAAACCTCTTCTTTTTTCTTTTTTTCGGTTTCATACAGTTCGTGGATTCTAGTCATTATCGTGCCTCTTGTTGGTGGCTTGTAGGACGTGTCAAGGGACGAAACTTTCAAAACATCGGCGAAGCCCTTGTTTTCAACAATGCTAATCGGTCTACAGTCCTTTGCAACCCATTTGGCAATTGTGTTGGTTAATCTGTCCGAGGAGGACTTGCTTAATGGCCTGCGTTCATTCAGGGTGGTCTGACGCAAGCCAGGCGTTGCACTGGAAGCCCCAACAAATGCATTCTTAGCACTGAGATGATACTTTAAGCTTGAACAGCTTCGGTGAAACTGATACTCCTTATTGCAGTGTGTGCAAATTACTATTTGGTTATTTATTGTTCCATCTTTGTTCTTTTGAAACTCAAATTCCCCATTCAGAGGGCCAACCTGTTCTT